>NW_018022383.1:7050-7602 GCF_002006095.1 Pseudomyrmex gracilis
ACGGCGGTTCTCGCTTGTGTGCGTGCTCCCAGTGGCACCCACCACCTCGGTGCTCTTGGTGCTAGCGGGTCAGAGTTTGCACCTCTGACTTGACCTGCCATACCTACTCGTTATCACAAAGAACGTACACTGTTTCTAACCTCACAATCACGATTGTGTAGCTACGCGCTTGACTGTCGGTGTAGATCGTCGGCTGTCGTCAAACTACGCGTGCCTGGGCCCATAACCTGTTAGGTTGAAAATAAAGTGCACTGGTATTCTCCTGAGCAAGATCACATTTAATGATAACAGGCGTACATCGTAGATAGAATATAGGTTGTTAATAATACAGAGAATAGAGAAGTTACATATCGATAACTCGCACGGCGAGTCGACCAATGAACGGCACGGATTGTACACATGACCGGTGGAACATGTAAACCGAGCCTAACTTAACAATTTTTACTCCAGCACACGTTTTCGTAAACGCCTCTGGGAAGAAAGACAAAGAAACATTATAGTCAAATAGATGCATTTGACATTGTGATATATTAATATTATTTAAAAACTAGC
>NW_018022383.1:7917-12334 GCF_002006095.1 Pseudomyrmex gracilis
CATAATAATTTTTACTCCAGCACACGTTTTCATAAACGCCTCTGGGAAGAAAGACAAAGAACCATTATAGTCAAAAACATGCATTTGACATTGTGATATATTAATATTATTTAAAAACTAGCCAGCATGCGTTGGCAGTTCATAATAATTTTTACTCCAGCACACGTTTTCGTAAACGCCTCTAGGAAGAAAGACAAAGAAACATTATAGTCAAATACATGCATTTGACATTGTGGTATATTAATATTTAAAAAATAGCCAGCATGCGTTGGCAGTGTTTTCTATACTTACGTTAGTACAGATGATAGTCTAACGGAGAATCCCATAACACAAAATAATCACAATATACCGCAATTGAATACAACACAATATAAATGTAATACATTACAATGGATATTACGTAATTTATTACACTATAATGTAATATTACGCAACAAATGCAACACAAATATTCACTTTGTGGATTCTGCACTAAAATTTTAAAAGTTTTACTTGTATTGTGTTGTAATGAAAACTTTGGTAAAAAAACACGTGCTCTGCAAAACGATTTATTTTCAAGTCGTTCTATGATAGTGCAAAACGCAATTGCAGTCACAAATCTCGCGGAAGTGACCAATCGTGTTGCGATTTAGTGATTTGACAGATGCAATTGATCGATTTCGTGAGACTTGCGTTTGCTTTCTGCAACTACTATAAAACGATCTTTATGTTTGCAGATTTGTAGGTTAGAAGATCTGTCATGTAGCATGACAGATAAACACATGCATAATGATCATCTGCGCACGCGTCATAGTGCAACATTCTCTATCGGAAATTTCGTGAACTACATAATGCCATTTGTTTTAGACAGAATGATAGTATATGATATCAAATACACATCATCACCATATTACTTTTTGTGCATCAATTAGATAACCAAATCATATTCTGAGTGTTTCATTAGATTGTTTTGTGTCGTACGTATTGCTGTAGTTCAGTGTAAATATGTACATAAACTTAGAAATAATTTTATATACATGATGATATGATGAGGTTATAGAAGGAAACTGTATAAGAAAAAATTTATGCTGAATTTTGACATTTTAAAGAACAACAGCAAACTCTTAGCACAAGGTATTTATTTCTGTAGAAGCATTTTGGATTTGATGCAGTAAATACGGCTCAAAACGAAATATTAGAATCGTCAGTTTACAGGTGTCTATAGTCGGTATCCAGTACCCTCTTAATTGAAGAAATAATTATTCTAAGTGGATTACCGGATTTATGGATCTTTGGCACACCATAAGCCCTAGGGAGGATAGGTAAAGAAGAGTTTAAATTACGGTGAGAGATGTCCGAGATATAATTGTGAGACCTCCATTTTTTTAACAAAGTTTTTAACGAAGGTAGTATAGAATTGACCGGATTCTTTTTAATCGGGGCATAAGTGTTAATGTCCAATAACAAATTCTCCATATCGTGAGTATATTCAACTTTGTCCATAGCGACTACAGTGTTCCCCTTGTCTGCTCTAGTGTAGATAATAAAAGGATGGTGTTTCGCAAATGAGTTAGTAAATTTAAGAGCATTGTTAATTTCAATGTCATGTAATGAGTTAAATAAAAATATTAGAATCTCTCAATTGTTTGAGCTTAGGGATAAAACGGTTACGACTGTCAATTTTTTTTGTTGTTGTCTAAATGCTTGATATTATATTCAAAATTTTTGATCATTTCAAATGGTCATTTAGAAATATTTTTGGTAGGAAGGCTGAAATTTTCGCCATGTTGTAATAAACCAACAACTTTATCAGGAATGAGAGTGCTGGTGAGATTGATGTTTTGGAACTAACTTCGTTAAAAACTTTGTTAAAAAAATGGAGGTCTCACAATTATATCTCGGACATCTCTCACCGTAATTTAAACTCTTCTTTACCTATCCTCCCTAGGGCTTATGTGTGCCAAAGATCCATAAATCCGGTAATCCACTTAGAATAATTATTTCTTCAATTAACAGTCCGTTACACAACCTTGCTTTTTTCTTACACAAGATCATTTCTAAAAGTATTCCACCTCCTAAAAGTTTTGTGTTCAATAGTTTTCACCTTTCAAAGATAATTTCTGGTGTAAAATTTGAGCACTCTTTTGAACTAATTTCTCTCAATGTTACATCTTTGTTTTCCAATATTCTACTAGACTTAGTAATTAATAGTTTGGAGACAAGATGGCATCTCATAAGCAAAGAAACGTCTTTACCTAAAGAATTTTTTACCGCTATTAAATTCGTATACAACTCAACTTTTTTCATTTTCAATAACCAATTTTATCGACAGACATTTGGCGCACCGATGGGTTCACCCCTTTCCCCCATTTTAGCTGATATTGTTATGCAAGACCTCGAACAGAACATCATTAATTCTTCACATTTCCAGCTTCCTTTCTACGTTCGATATGTTGATGATATAGCTCTAATGGTTCCTGCCAATAGCTTCGACTTAGTCCTCCATCTCTTTAACTCTTATCATCCTCGCCTACAATTCACCATGGAGATAGGCTACAACAAATTGAATTTTCTGGACATTACTATAATTAAGAGAAATAATTCTTTGATACATGACTGGTATCACAAGCCGACTTTTTCTGGCAGATAGCTTAACTTCCATTCTAACCACCCAATCAGCCAGAAAAAAGGCACAGTCATAGGTCTCATTGACAGAGCATTTTTTGTTATCACACCCTGACTTTCATAAGAAAAACTTTGACTATATTATTAACATTCTGAACGACAATAATTACCCTATTGACTTCATTTATAACATTTTTAAAAAAAGACTTAAATATAATTTTTTAAAGAACAATGACTTAAAAACATTTTTGAATAATAATAACCTTGACGATAAACCTTCTCGTTGGTTTGTGATGCCTTACACACATAACTTCTCTGAAAAATTCCTGTCACCTTTTAATAAGGAGACAGATGCACACTACTCTTTCTACAGTTTAAACAAATTGTCCAGATTTATCAAAGTACAAAAAGATCCTATACCTCCTCTTTCTTGTCCATTCGTAGTTTATAAAATTAACTATAATGATTGTGAGGCATCCTACGTAGGCCAGACTGGTAGAGTTTTGCAGTCCAGAATCAACGAACACAAAAATCATATCAAACGTAACACCACGCAAACTTCTGTTATCACTGATCACAGAATTAATTATTCCCACGATTTCTCTTAGGATAGAGTCGAGATTTTTGATTGCGAAAGACATTATTATAAGCGTATAATTTCCGAAACTCTATATATTAAAAGACAAACACATGGCCTTAATCTACACAGTGATACGGAAAACCTCGACAAATCTTATTTACCATTTGTTGTTAATACAGCTCCTTTGCGCATGTCTCAAACGTTGATTTTACTGTGCATATTGATGTCATTTCAAAATTTATTCAGTCAAGTAACAACTCTTGTTTGCGATTACTACCATGTAACATCTTGAATTGTATCTTGAGCGACGTTTTTTACAAACAGCATATTCCTGTAAGTCAACAAATTATTTTTACAATGCGCATTCACATTTTCATAGAATATTTGTTAACAATATTTCCATATTTTATTTATTTTTGTTAATTTTTTGCGATCAATTTTTTGTAGAATGAATTTAATAAAGACCAAAAACTAGGGTCGAAACGTCATTTTTGTAAAATATTAAATAAACATCATCACTTTTACATTTATACACAACAACAACTGTGCTTTTGACTCCAACTGCCTTGCCACTTCTGGAAAATTTTGAATATTTGGAGTTATCTGTTTTTTTTTCTGATTTGTATTAAAATGTAATTGTGCGAAACGCGCCGGGCTGTCTAAAATGTAATTGTCCTACGCGCGTAAGACAGCCCGATGCACGCTTATTCGCGGATCTTTGGTAATTAAAATTTCGGTAACTATTGCGAATTTAGCAAAATAGTATAGGACTTATCGACTTAGTTTTATTTCTTCTATTTGTCTACGAGAGATGGTACACCAATTCTGGGACATCCTGTATATACTGTATACAAGCTACGTGCGAGTAGCTAAAACCACAAAAGTTATCACTTAGTTCTTGTAACTGTCTCAGTCCATTTTTCAATTTATCTTCTTTTAGTCTTAAACAACAATATATATCCAACAGTTCTACATCAAATGACACATCTGTTCTTTCGTTATTATCTGGCAAGAATGTGTTCAGGTTTTGCTGTAAATTAACCAATGTCTGATACTTTACAAACTTATCAGCTTGAACCAGTAACTTATTACCCAGCAAACAATTTCTGACTACGCAGACCTTGGCAACAGAAACTGTGTGCAGAAACGCTACAGTACGGAAACATGCTTTGGTGCTGCCAAAACTGTTAGCACATAGAGACAAAAAACGCAACAACTCTGTTGGCACATACA
>NW_018022383.1:13714-23689 GCF_002006095.1 Pseudomyrmex gracilis
GACACAGATGGATATGGATTTGGTCTACTAATTTCGCCGGCGGTTGGCGACAAAACTGCGACATCTCGCAACCAAATTGTTTGCTGGGTACATATACAAAAAAAAAATCTATCTATATTTAATATATTCAATATCAACTTCACGCGCAATACCAAGTAAAAGAAAGAGAGAATCTTTAGTGGTTTAGTACAAAATTGTCGCTATTATAGGAAACTTTGCCTTACTTATTTAACTTTTGTGTTAGATCAATGGTAAATATATAGAAAAGGTCACCCCCCTCCGATTTCAATGAGCTTGACATATGTTGTCAAGGACACCTTCCTGAGTAACAATCCGTAAATTTTAGCCGTCGCTCGTTGTTAATAAAAAAGGTATGAACAATTGAAGTTTGAAAACTAAGTTTTTATTTTGCGACATTGTGTACAATTTTTTCTTCGTGATTCTTTGAATCTTTTTGTCGGTGGTGTAAACGTGTAGGCAGGGGGGCTGTGCCTCCCTGCACTCCCCTAAAATCTAACCTAACCTTAACCTAACCTAAACTTTTCTTTCTGCACTTCCCCTTGCAAAATTTTCACTTATTTCTATTGATCTTGTAGTAACACAGGTTAAGTTAGGGTTAGGTTAGGTTTTAGAAGGGGTGCAGGGGGGCGCAGCCCCCCCCTGCCTACACGTTTACAACACCAACATAAAAAACATAAAAGAATTAGGATGTGATCTCATGCACTGTTATTTTTTGCGTAACGCGTAATCAGAGATTACGTGTTTAATATAAAACAATATTGAATATAAGAAGGAGTGAGAAATACATCATAACATTTGTTTCCGACCTCTACATACTTATTGACATTGTACGTCTTTGTAAAGTAAATATTTAATATGTACGATATCTTGAAGGCTACTTTTTCATTCTTTTTGTTTGTGTTATAAGCGTGTAAGCAGCAGCCTTAGTTTTCAAACTTCAATTGTTNATAACTTTTTTATTAACAACGAGCGACGGCTAAAATTTACGGATTGTTACTCAGGAAGGTGTCCTTGACAACATATGTCAAGCTCATTGAAATCGGAGGGGGGTGACCTTTTCTCTATATATTTACCTTAATTACTTGTATTATATATTAATATATATATGTATATATTTGTTGATTTAGTTATTTATAATATATTAAAATGTTTAGTACAAAGTATTTCCATG
Source organism: Pseudomyrmex gracilis (assembly GCF_002006095.1). Classification (NCBI taxonomy): domain Eukaryota; kingdom Metazoa; phylum Arthropoda; class Insecta; order Hymenoptera; family Formicidae; genus Pseudomyrmex; species Pseudomyrmex gracilis. Next base: position 14,907 of record NW_018022383.1, read on the forward strand.
ATGGCATTGATTGGCACGTTCCTTTTTTTTTATTTTTCCTCTTTTTTTTATCTTTTTTCTTTGTCCCTTTCTTTTCATCTCTTCCTTTTCCTTTATCTCTACTTTTAATTTGGTAACCTTTGCATTTTCTTGCGCTTCTTAAACACCAAGTCACTCTCTTCCGCCTCTTTCATCCTCTCTCCTGATTTCCTCTTCCTTTTCAGCCACATTTCTAATTGTGACTCTTCACTCGTTGTCCTATTTCTCCCGCTCTCTTCTATTTTTTTCACCTTTTGGACTCTGTTCTTTCCCATTTTTCTTTCCTTCTCCATACTTTATACCTTCCTTTTGCACAATACTCTATTACTCTCTTTGCATTTGTTTTTGAACAAAACTTTTTTTTGCACTTTCTGCCTTCTCTGCCTACTCTGCACTTTCTCGCCGTCTTGTGAGCAGTACTTTAGTATCCTCTTTACTCTTTCTTTCCGAACAATCTTTTTTTCGCATTTTCCCGCCTCTTCTTATTGTGCCCCGCCTAACCTCCCAAACTCACCGCCATTTTTTCTTTCTTAACCTTTTCTTATTTTTTTTCCTACTTCCACTCACACTCTCACTCGCTTCTATCCTACCTCTGCATCTATTCTCCACACACTCAACTGTTTAATGACACTTATAAATAAAACATGTATATAAAATAAAAAATGTAATCATAAACGTACAATATATACACTGCGCGTTTGGCTGAAAAGATGTTTTTACAGGTGACGAAGACAACATACTTTAAACAGTAACTCCCTCTTTGTCTATCAATGTTTGTGGTGGGATCAGGGCCTACTATTTCATATCGCTTAACCTGCCATCACCGTTTAATCCTTTTCATTCCTCTTCATCTCTACTATTTTTCCATCCCCATTTTTCCACTACTATTCTATTAATCAGCGAAGACTTCTTTTTCCTTCACTACTTTGCTAGACAAAGATGAGGCTACTGATCAACACCAGCTGTTTCTTTTAACCTCGGAGACATTTTTTCAACATGGCAAAGGTAGGGAACACGCAATCTATATGATACGTCTATGAATGTAACACGCATATTATTTTTATTATAAATTACCTATACCTTTTTTCCCTTACATTATAGATCTTGTAAACACTTCTTTCTGGTATTTCTTTCCATTTTTATCTCTTTTTTGTAATTTCCGGCTTTTTTTTGCTTTATTTTCTGTTTTTTACCTCGCCAATTATATCATCGCTAATTTTCTCTACGTGTATACGACAAATTGTCAAAATCGCTTCTCTGTCATCATTTACTCTCTCAACTTGACTCGACTCGACTCGACTCGATCACATCGTTTGTGCGGCATATTATTTTTCTCTTGGTTTAACTTCTTTATATTTTTTTCTTTCTTATTTTCTATTTATAAAAGTTAGTAACTTAATCTTCAATTACAAAGTTGAGGGTGACCTCCGGTTCCGGATGAAAATTCAAAATTGGAGAGAAAAACAGGCAATAGAAACCAGTTGCAGGAAGTAATGCAAGAAATGACACAGAAAACTGCTTTTCCAAACGTTTCGACTTGTATTTAAGTCATCTTTGATGGATTACTACAAAAGAAATATAATATTTTGGCTCGAAGTTACAAATGAATACTGTATAATAGTTAGAAAAAAATAAAAAATAAAAAAGAATTACATATTAATAGGGACAAAATAAAGGAAACACACGCACTTGCCGAAAAAAAGAAAACGAAAAGAACAACTAGTCGTTTAGAAAAACACACCTTATAATAAAAACAGTCCAGCTTGATGTGAAAAGTAGTAATAAGAGGCACGATATAATGTCGTCAATAATAACAAGAAACAAGCAAAGTCACACAATATATATTTCAACGTGTTGATATTGTAAGAATGAAGAATAATAATTTCCTTTTCTACGCTCACACGTGATTGCCGCCACCCGATTCCGACTGCTATTGGTGTAAGGCTTCAGTCAAATAAAATAATGCACACACTTGAACACCACTCTTGTCTCTTTATTTTATTAGCACACGAATGATATGATTTGTAGCCGCGCGTATTACAAGATACGTCTGCTTTGCTCCTGTGCGGTATCGACAATGCCGCTCACGGATTTCCTACGCGAGCTCGAAGCCTCGTATTTGCTCCGAAATTTCTAGACGCGCAAACAGGAGCACGTGAACCAGGAATGCTCAGGTTAACGGCAAGAACCGGCTACACAGGAGCAAACGCTTTATTACTTATCTCTACATGTATATATTTCTTTTATCTCTTTCTCTTTTTTTTTTATTTTACAGCTCGACCATCCTGCTTCTAGGCATACGTCCCGGATGCTGCTGTAAATTCGCTTTTTAACCTAAGTTGTTTACTCATCACCTAAATGTTATTCTTATTGTATAATTATTTTATATATGTATATTTTTTCCCGTATAATAAACTATCCTTATATCTACAAATGTCTAGTCTTTTGGTTTTAATACAGGTTTTACCCAGGGTTTTAAATGGTCCGGGGATAATATTGTGTTATACGCTTTCGCCGTTAGGTTAGGTTAAAACCGGGGATATCTTTTACTACATATCTGTTTTTCTTCAGCGCTTTGTCGATTATGTATGGACCTTTATAATTCGGTTGTAACTTTTTATTTTCACCCACTTTTGTCTGGGTGTCTTGGATCAGAACGTAATCACCAGGTTGATAGACGGTAGGTTTTTTATGCTTTTTATCATAATAAATTTTACTATATTCCTTTACTCTACGGCTAGCTTCTGTTGCTATGCTAAACGCTTTATTTCTCTCTTCTGTTAAGTCAGGGTCAACGCCCGTTGATGAATTTATTAGCTCGATTAGGTTAGCATCAACCTGATTCCGATGTTCGTATCCTAACAATAGTTTTGAGGGTGTCATTTTTAATGATGAGTGCATTGTGTTGTTTATTACATATTGAGCGGTACCCAGATGCACCTTCCATTGATCGGCTTCGTCTACTAATTTCTTTAAACATGATTTTAAAAACCGATTTACTCTTTCTACCTTCCCATTCGCCCATGGAGCTGCTACCGCTACTTGGCGATGTTTGGCCTTAATCGAATTAATGAAAGATTTAAAATCTTCCGATGTGAAGGCTGTGCCTCTATCAGATACTATGTTTCTTGGTCTTCCAAAAATATCAATTAATAAAGTTAACCATCTCACAACTTCTTTTGTGCCTGTTGACTTCGTGGCGTAGAGCCACGTGAATCTCGTGAACGCGTCTACTATTACTAGAATGAATTTATAGCCATCTTTTGTTACTTGCAACGGACCGAAGTGGTCAATGTGCAATGTGTGGAAGGGCTCCGCTACGTCCTCTTCCAATTGTAACTCACCTTCTGTAGAGTGAGTGGAAACGTCAGCCATATGGCAAACTAAACAGTTCGAAACATAGTCTCTGATTTTTTTCCTCATCGACGGAAATCAGTAGGTAGCATGCAACCCCTGATACGTTTTGTCATAGCCGCAATGTGCTAAGTCATCGTGGTACGCTCTTATCAAGTTATTTATCATTATTTCAGAAATTACAAAACGCGACCGGTCATCTCCCTTTCGGTATAACAGACCATTAACTAATTCGAACTTCTCGTTTTCTTCAAATTCCAGTGCTTCTGCAATAGATTTGAGTTTTAAATCTTGCAGTTGCCTGTACTCCATTTCGTTTTCCAACGGCATTGCGCTGGCATATGCCACGTGTCTGCTCAGGGCATTTACGTGCACCATTTTGCTACCAGCTCGGTGTTTAAGATGAAAACTATAGTTTTGTAACCGCAAAGTCCACCGTGCGATTCTCGGGTCCAAACCAGTTCCGAAAGTAAGATAGATCTGTCAATCAACGTAAAAATGGTGCCTATTTTGTGGCATGTTGGGCTTTGCGAGAAAAAATTAAGATATCTCCCCGAAAATGTGGGTTTGTGGTACCAATCACAACTAATCACATTATCTAAGAGGATGATATCTACGTCAAGGAAAGTAATATGGTCATTGTTCTGTAATTCAAAGGTGAATTTTACTCTAGAGTGTAAGGAATTAAAATTATCTAAGATCTCTTCTAATTTATCTTTTGGGATGGAAACTAAAATATCATCAACATATCTAAGATAAAACAACACCGGAAGAGTCAAAGAATTAAGTGCTTTAAGTTCTAAGTCCTTCATCATAATGTCAGCAATGATGAGGGACAAAGGAGAACCCATGGGAGTACCGAATGTTTGTACGAACAATGAGTTACGTTGTAAAACAAATTAATGATGAGTACATGATTCTATTCAGAAACAACCTGATTACCATTCCAATTACGTCTTTAACTTTAACAATCCCAAGTGTGACACTTCTAGTAACATCAAAGTTGAAATAAAACCTCATCTTTTCAATAAAATTGATTCATCTAACATCACTTTAAACGACAAATGGTTTGTTAATTTGACTGGTAAACCAATTCCTAGGGAAGTTTGTAAACTCATTCAATTTGGCGATACATTTGCTCTCCCTAGTAGACATCTTAAAAAGAAAGTAGTTCTCGAAACCGTAAAAGACTTAGAGAACAATATTAGGAAGTTTAAAAATGTTGACAAACATAATCTGAGAAACTGCATTACTAGTCATTTGACTAACTTTATTAATGAAAACACCCCCTTTTCGCGTATTGAGAGCAACCTTTTATACAGGTCGAAAGCTGTCTCTTATTTTCTAAAAAATAATCCAGACATATTTTTTACCAGAGCTGATAAGGGGAATTCCACTGTAACTGTTCTCAAAAGTGAATATGTACACAATATTAACAACATGTTAAAAGATGAGAGCACATACACACATTGATTGACAGAGATCATTCACAAAATTGAGAGTGACTTACGTAACATTCTCAATAGATATAATATGGTTTTCCAAGAGATGCATTGAAAATCATACAAAAAGGTCACTAATGTCAAATGATTTTCTTTTACCTAGAGCTTATGGAATTCCTCTAAAATACATAAACCAAACAACCGTTATAGAATCATAGTATCGACTATTAATAGTCCTTTGCATCATTTTGCATTATTTTTGAACAAAATTTTATATTATCTTTTTTATAAATTCTAAAACTAATAATCTAGTACCATTGCATAATCCTTCGCTAATACTAAGATTTCTAATAAGTATCAGTATAGTGTATTTTCTTATACGTAATTTATGCGGTGGAAGACACGTTGGATTTAAAGAATTAAGATATTCTGTCACAATTACTTNGTGTATATTTTCGTTATCAGTCGTTTCAAGAGTATCCACACTTGTATATATTGTTTCTGTTGTTTCGTCCAATAAATATACTACTTTTTCGTTTATTTTATTAACATCTACGTTTCTTGCAGATAACATAATTAGTCATAGTTTTGTATCGCTTATGCGTTATGATATCTTCGTACATGTCCTTTATCATATTCGAGTTACTGTTTGCTATACATTTTTCTGGAATTTGAATATTATCCGAGTGATTATTCAAAAAATCATTACCTAAATCTAGCAAAAATTGTGCAAATTCATTTTCTTCTGGTAAAACTCTTATATTTTCTGTTAATGAAAATATTTTAAATTGTTTCCATAAAGCACTAAATTTTATCGATAAATTTATAATTTCACAACGCGTAGCTTTTTTCTTTACAGGTAATAATTGTCTAAAATCACCACTGAGAAGAACAATTTTACCACCAAAATATAAATCATTTTGCATTATGTCGCGCAATGTTCGATCCATGATTTCTAATATATAACGTGGTGCCATAGGTGCTTCATCTAAAATGAAAACATCTACGAGTTTTAGATTATTAGCTTCTTTAGATTGAGCTTTAATATTTGATGTAGGATCAGCGAAAAGAGATACAGGTAACCCGAAAACTTTATGTACTGTTCTTCCATTTGGAAGTAATGTCGCAGCAATGCCGGTAAATGCCAAGGTATTTACTATTTTTTTTAATTTTTAAATAAATAATATAAGGTTGTATAAATAAAAGTTTTACCAGAACTACCTGGACCATCGATGTAAAAACAAGTATTATTATTGTTATTACTCATTATTGCTTCTAAAATTGTATCAACAATTTCTTTTTGTTTTATGCTTAATTGTTCATATTGTCGCGCACCTATTGACGTATCTTCTTGAATTTGTCTTTTATCGTTTGTCTCTTGTTCTTCTGTTATCTCTTGTTCCATTTCAGGAAAATTAGCAATATTTGATCCTTCTATTTGAAGCAAATTAATAATATAATTGTAACTTTTTTTTATTCCTATTACAGATCCATAATATTTTATATAATAAATAGAATTAAGTAGCAGGGCAATAATGAGTCATGGCAGGATGTTGTGCCGTAGAAAAATTAAAAAATGTAATTGAGACGTTTCGACTTTATTTTTTAAGTCCTTATCAATCGTTAATTATAGAGTTGTCAAATTTGTCAGTATAACTCAACATTACAAAATTCAAAACACTTAAACAATTACAGAAAACAAATGAGTCATGTTTGTCGTGTATTTTGTAATGTTGAGTTATACTGACAAATTTGACAACTCTATAATTAACGATTGATAAGGACTTAAAAAATAAAGTCGAAACGTCTCAATTACATTTTTTAATTTTTCTACGGCACAACATCCTGCCATGGCTCATTATTGCCCTGCTAATTAATTCTATTTATTGGAGTTACCAAAAGGAGCCGGAGGTCACACCTCATTTATCACTTATTTAATCTTATATAATCTTCTGACATATCTTTTTTAAAATTATTCCATAGGTTTTTTGGATGAATTGGTTGACAATGAATTAAAATTCGAACAAATAAATTGCGAAGGCGTCTTGGCATCATCCAAAGTTTCGCTTCGTTCATTACGCAATTCCATTCTTCATCATCTTCTATGAGTTCTAACGCCATGTGGCAGTAAAAGTTTGATGCACTTTGTTATTAACTGTTCTTAAGTCCTGAAAACTTGTAGCTCCTTTAACATGTAACAAAAGAATGCGTAGATTAAATTGTTCTATTTGAGATGAATTGACAGAATACATACGACCGATCCAATTAAAATATCTTTGACGTTTTTCCCAACGATGAATAGTTCTACCGTTAATTGTAAGTTTTTTAAAAACATAATAGAATGGAATATCACTATATAAATATTGTTTCGCTTCCTCATCTCGAGCATTTAATTCAAAATAATCTAGTAACATTGTTATTCGTTCTGCAGCAGATCTTATTACGTCATTATTATTATAATCATCAATTATTATGTTCGTTTGGCAAATGTATCGGTAAACGAAATATAGCGTGACTCTTTTCTTGCAAAGGTTTACTTAAAATGCGCCAACATACTTCCACGGCTCCGACATACGAGCTTCAATAAAATCTTGAATTTCATCGTGAATTATTGTTTTATCTATATTTTCTTTAATAATTATAGACGCGGCATCATAACCTTTGTAAATATATTTATACAAATATTTTACAGATCGTATACTTGAAATTATTTCAACATTAATATAGCTATTAAATAAAAGCAAGAGTATTGGATTGAATGGAACAACATATCGGTTATCAACAACGTATTGCCCAGGCCTTTCGTACAACAACCCATTATTTTGTCGACGATATTGTGGATAACCATCATCATCCATAGTCGTCTCGGGTTGAAATGGTTTTGGAAAGTGTTTCGAACATTTATCATTTATTATACACCAATTTCCACACGGTCCATGAATCACATGTTTCATTACAATATTATGTAAATTTTCATTTGTATTAGGATCAGGAATTTCTGCTGAAATAAACTTATCAACTGTTTCAGAATTTTTTATCTTATTATTTTGTTTTAACGTAATCAACAAATGTATGTGTGGCAATCCACGTTTTTGAAATTCTATTACATAAACGTACGCAAGAACTTCACCAAACAATTTTTGTCTAACAATAATGTTGTGGCGACTACAGCCACCACCATTACCGACCGACGGCTGGCCGCGCAGTTCGAGCGCGCCGCCGCTACGCGGCGCACGGCCGCGAGCCGTAACACGGTAGTGAAAAGTGCGGCGGCGTCAATATAAGAGCAATGCTAAACCGCATAGAGCTACCGAAGAAATCCGGACAACGGAGAAGGAGAACCGGACAATAGGTTAAAACGATCCGAAAAGTTCCGGACTGCGGAGAAGGACCAAGCAGCAGGACTACCAGCACCGGCAGACAACCAGGAGGCCGGGATCAACCTGAGAAAGCTTCTACAACCTCGCTGGCCAAGACTCCTCAATCACTATCGCCATATTCGGAGGTGCAGGTCCTCGTCCTCGGCTACCTTGACAAGCCACCGGGATTCTGCTACATCACCAAGGCACCGCCACAAGGCCCGGGTGGGATACCGTACATTATATTATATGGTAGAACCCCTCCAGACTTAGTTCTGGAGGGCTGGACTTAGGCTGGGGAGTTGGGGGACTCCCTGGCCATTGCACAAGTCCAAGGGAAGGGGTGGCTGGAGGGGGTTATGGCCCTCCTTCCAGCCACAACGAGGGTAGTTGCCCGTACGGGCGCGCGTCAGGGAGCCGTCCTCGATTTGGGGGACGACGGAGAGGTCCTCGTGACGTAATAGCCGAGAGGCTGCCAGGGGGCCTCTCCTGACTAAGTCCCAACAGCAGGCCATCTTGGGGTTTTAGTGGGTGTGAGTCCCACACTCCCCCTCCCTTTCCCCAGGGGAGGGAAGTGCGTAGGCATTTCCCCAAGTAAAAAAAAAAAAAA
>NW_018022384.1:0-2016 GCF_002006095.1 Pseudomyrmex gracilis
AATACCAGTACACTAAAAGTAGAGGTGATTGTAACATCAAAAATTTTTGTTAAAGTTTTGATATATTGAAAAGTGTCTGCCATTCATTTTATTATTTTCTTTAATTCTGTAGAGCCGTTTTTCTATCCAAGCAATAATTACGAAAAATAGTCTAAAATATGTATTGCTCGTTCGATCGGTAATAACAGGAAGATCCAGGACCCTCTTAAGCGGTATGGCCCACGCGTACTTGCTCAGCACATCAATAACCGTAAGTATGTAGTGGTAGCCTCTGTTGACGCGCGAATACGGACGCATGTCTATCACATCCGCTTGCCAGAGATCATCGTATCCGCGTACGATAACGCGTCTACGGGGAAAATTTCTTCTCGCCGAAGCATGCAATTTTTCTACGAGACGTTGTTTTTCGACTGTAGCATGATTCCTCGCCATAGCTGTCTTATTATATGTCTACTGAGTCAGTCGTTTTATTATGATNTGATAGATATTGAAGTGTACGCTGAATTTGTTTTATAGAGTCGCGCAACGCTTGCATGTCCTGTTGCAATGCNATAATTTTTCTCTCACGTGTCTCCAGCCATTCATTCACATTCGTGACACACATATCTACGTATCGTTTGTTGGCGGCGTCAGTGTCGGTATCGGGTTGCGCTACATGCAGTATCTTGCGCGACCTTGCATCGTAGCCGGAACCGACAAAGAAAGAAGCGTTATTACGCACGTAATTTCGCAGTATTGCTCTTTCTCATAATAATAATACATCAACGCTCCGTGTGTTCCGAGCAATATCCCGAATTTGTTGATTGGCATGATGGCGCGCACACGACTGACTCTAACGTCGGCGCGCTATTTAATTTATAATGAGACCTGCTTCGCTCAGTTCTTCGATAATCGACAGAATTTCGTTATTGTGAGCATTATTGCCAGCCTGACGGGATGCGTCTAGCAATCGCAGACGGTCGACGAGTTCATTGGGATCGTCCCAGTGCGCGAACTCGATTTCTCGATCATTTAGCGTCATATTACGCGGTATACCCCTCCCCTGCTTAGTACGCACACTGGATACTAAAGGTGCAATTATATATCTATATTTATATCCTTTGTTACCCAGTATTGCGCCAAGCTGGTTATGATGTTTTCTATGAGCATTTGTCATTTCCAATATTGTTTTGTATCCTTGTTTATCTTCTTCAGTATATAACTCACTCCTAGGACATTTCATGAAAATCAGTTTGTACAATTTTTGTGTTGCTTTGAATCGTATACCATCTACGAATATATTATCTTGTTCATCCACGTCAAAATGTTTATCACCAAGCATCATTCCATCGTTGTCGAAATACACACCATATACGTAGTCTATATCGTTCTCTTTCTTACCACTCAGAATAGCTTTCATATATTGTTGCGCCAACGGTCCAAAGTGACTTTTAAACGTTTCTAGACCCTTCAACGTTTGCATTTGACGTTGAACAGTCGACTCAAACACTTTGTTGGCAGTAACATCAGTGGCAACGATAGTATCAACCGATGGAGTATCCCATGTCAATTGTCGTTTGGTTCGTTCTTTCGTTGGAGTAGAAGTCACCATTGCAGTGTTATATCGTGCGCGTTTTGAATTGTGCAGAGTAGGGGACAATGTTTCGTTCGATGACGTCTGCATTCGTTTCCGCTTCATTTGGGTCTCGTTTTTGAGAAACAATGTATTTGGCAAATTAGTTTCAGTATTTTCAGCAATCTGTTTTAAGGGTTCAATAATAGGTTAGAACTGTCTCTCTAATGCAATTTCCTCTTCTAGTTTACCGGTTTTTAGAGCGCGATATTTTTGACGAATGGATTGACGCGTTTTTGCGATCTCTTTTGCTACTTTCTCGCGATTTATAATTTTACTGCTTTCGTCAGCCATGTTGCTCGCATCGGTAGGAGATAATACTTGGTTGATGTCTCAACACCAATTAACCACTCGACGGTATTGCGAATTCGTTAAATCCTTTTCTATAGCGACCTTTGTCCAAA
>NW_018022384.1:2061-3421 GCF_002006095.1 Pseudomyrmex gracilis
GGACTATCCTTGTCGATCACTAAAAATCCATATTTATGTTGCCAACATTTGCGACATAACGTATAAAAATCCTCATATGACATATCTGTGTTTACGTGATCGTTGTACACATGTTTGAGATTGGTACCATCTTGTTTAAAAAGAAGTATCAGATTTGCATTGTCACGTATAAGATGCTTTGGTATCCTCGCGTACGTCTGACAAAGATAGAAACAGTCGACACTTGAGTGACGATCCATTGCAAAATATTCTCGTATCGTATCTTGTTTGTCACATGCCACGTCATCAAAGATAAAAATGGAATTTGGAAGTGCTTCATTTGGCGGAATCACATCGCTATTATTAGAAAAGGTAAAGTAACCGATTTCATCTACTGATGAAAGTGCACTCTCTAGATAGTGATATTTTGGTTGTTGCAACGATTTTGAATACACGTACACGTTCTCAAAGCGTACACCGTGTGGACTTTCAAGCAAGCTTAACATTACATTTGTCTTGCCACAATTCGAAGGACCGCACACAATACCGCGTATAGTAACCGGTAGCATTATTCCATGTCTGCGTATTGTTTTGTCAAACATTTGTCGAGTTTTGCTGTCAAAATTAGTTACTTTGATTACCTTAGGTTGCCGCACGAACTGCATGGTTTCTTTGCAACTGTCTGTCTGTCTAACAAGTAGCACCTATTTATAATGACGCGTCGAGCATTTTCTACTCAGTCGTCAGAAGACCACTGATGTCAAACGTATTATGCAATCTATGTCAGGTCGTGGATTGTTTAATCGCGTGATAAACGCTCTTCCTGTCGAATTACATATTCCGGGCTACCAATTTTGTGGCCCGGGAACGCGTTTGGAAAAACGATTAGCTAGAGGCGATCGGGGAATTAATCCATTAGACGCGGCTTGCTGTGAACACGATATAGCTTATTCGCGAAGCAACAAACTCGCTGCTCGACACGTAGCTGATAACGCACTTGCTGCGAAGACGCGCGATCGTATTACAGCGGCAGACTCGAGTCTCGGTGAGAAAGCCGCTGCGACCGCCGTGTGGGCGGCTATAAAAGCAAAGACAAAACTCGGCATGGGCTTGAAAAAGAAAAGCAAGTCAGCAAAACGGAAGCGAATACTTCCAATTGCTAAACGCGGCAGTGTGTTACCGATCCTACCACTGGGTGCTCTCGGTGCACTTGTTGATGGAACGGCGGGAGTTGCAAAAACGGTAAATGATACAAGAGCTACGCAGCGACAGCTAGAAGAAATGCAGCGTCATAATCGCGCGATGGAAGGTCGGGGAATTTATCTGACTCCGTACGGACGGGGACTTTCAAAGAAGAAGAAGAAAAAAAAACGCTGAAAAG
>NW_018022384.1:4111-5945 GCF_002006095.1 Pseudomyrmex gracilis
TGCGGGATATTAACAATTATCTGCAACATGCAATGATGCAACGTAATGTAAGAAGCAAAGATAAGGATGAGAATATCCCTCCACTAATATTACGCGCAAACACTAAAATGTGACAATGAAAAGTGAAATAAACTGCGCTTATCAAATAAATTTTACCAAACCCGACAACATTGGATCGTTGTTGGGATTTTCATCAACTCGTATTTTAGTGCCACTACAATAGTACATATCAGACGTGCCGATTAATATTATCAACGTCAACATTATTCGCATAGAGTGCAACGTGACTGCGGGTGCGTACAGCAACAACCGGTGTAATCATACGATACATAAATTCTCACCGAACGTGCCACCAGGATATAAGATCTCGGAAACAGAGGCACAGATCATTTACCTTCCGATCATCGTACAGAGCATTACGGATCTGACGATACGCATTGTGGATCAGAACGGACAATTGCTTGATTTTCGAGGAGAAGAAATAACTGTCAGATTACACGTACGACGTCGACGGCTGTAATACGCGGCATGCTCGTGCTGAACGAGGCGGATCAAGTGACGCAAGATATGAGGTATTCATTACAAACACCTGCTACTACTACTACGACGTACAGTAATCGGAAGAAGCTAAGTCCGATAAACGGTGAATTTTTACAATCGTTGGGATTTATTGTACGAAAATTTTGAAAAGATTTGCGACATTTTAAACGTTGGAGGTGAGCCGATCTTTGACGATCGCATCGTCAAGATTGAAACTCACACATACAATCCGTACGTGAACACAACATTTGAACACAATGATGAGATACGCATACCTATACAACAGCAGGACTTGTACACTTTACCTTGTCAAAGGTTTCTTTACGTCAAAGGAAAAATGACGTTGACGGTGAAAGACGAAGAAGAAGTATTTCTGGGTAATAATTGTGTAGCTTTTATGTTTGATGAGATTCGCTATGAACTTAATGGTGTGGAGATTGATCGTAATAGAAACGTTGGGATAACCAGCACGATCAAAAACTATGTATCGCTAACACATGATAAAAGCATGGCCATGAAAAATGCTGGATGGGATATTACACAACATACAGACGTAGATAGTTACTTTAGTTTCTGCGTACCTTTCAGCATGTTATTGGGATTTTGCGAGGACTACAAGCATACGATTATCAATGCACGTCATGAACTAATTTTAATACAATCGCACAACGACAAAAACTGCATAACAGCAATCTCTCAAGTAGATTGTGAGGCATTGAATGGAAACATTGAATTATTCAAAGTGCAATGGCGAATGCCACATGTAGTATTGAACGATGTCACGAAGCTCTCGCTGCTACGAACTCTGGAAAGCGGACGGTATTTAACTATGAGTTTCCGCTCGTGGGATCTCTATAAGTTTCCATTATTACAAAGCACGACTAAACACTCGTGGGGTGTAAAAACGGCGACACAACTTGAGAAACCGAGATACGTCATATTTGCGCTACAGACTGCTCGNAGAAACGATATGTCAGCAGATGTCACGCGATTCGATCACTGTCAGTTGACCAACGTAAAACTTTATCTTAATTCTGAATTCTATCCTTATGACGACTTGCATTAAGATTTCGATAGAAAAAAATATGCCATTCTGTACCATATGTACACACATTTTCGTAAAGCGTATTACGGATGTGGTGTTGTCGTACTGTTTCTCACGATTTCCAACTTTTTGCAATGTGGTCCTTTAGTGGTCATTGATTGTTCGCGTCAAAACGAGGCGGTCAAAAGTGCAACCGTCGATGTGCGAATTGAATTCGATTGCAAAGAAAATATACCAGCAAATACTACA
>NW_018022384.1:6045-9669 GCF_002006095.1 Pseudomyrmex gracilis
TACGTCAACATGGCTGTGCCGACGTTTGTAGACCTGCAAGGATTTGTAGTCGGAAAAAGATTTATTGTCAAGGAAGTAGCGGTATTGCGAAAGGGCACTGTTTTCTCGCATTACATTTTTGGAAGTCTCTTCCCGTGGAGTCTATTCGCAAGATCAGACAGATCAGCAGCTTCTTGGCTGATGATGTATCATCATGGTCTGCGTTGGAAGGATGGAAGTGTTGCATACCGCAAAGCAAAGAATTTGATTACAACAGCTATTTGCGGCACCGCAGAAAATGATGACAACGCGTCTTTACTCGTCTATGTTAAAGGTCCCGAAAAATGTAACTGGCTAGCTGATATTCTTGTTAGTGACGTACGACATGGATTAATTATTAAAACATTGGATGCCGATTACGACGATATTGCTTCTATAAAGAAACTGAATGTATTGAATTGTCTACGTTGTGAAAAACATGTGAAACATTGTGCATTACAAAATGTATTTATAATATTTAATTGGTGGTCTAAACGACAATAAACTGTTATACAAAACAACTTTGTACATTTACTACCCTTCTTCTCCATAGCATATGTTTATATAAATTAACGCGGTTTAACATGGTTTCATAACTGAACGCGGTTTGTTTATGGTTCGATTATAGTTAAACGTGGTTCAATTATGGATGAACGTGGTTTGTTTATGGTTCAATTATGGTTGAACGTAGTTTGATTATGGTTGAACGTGGTTCGATGTTGGTTAAACGTGGTTCAATTATACTTGAAAATGGTTTAATTATAATACGACCAAGATTGAACGTGGTTTGTTTTGCTGTTAATTTGTGGTTACACACGGTTCAAGTATTATTGAACATGGTACAATCGGGATTAAACGTGGATTGATTATGTTTNGTTCGACATATTCTTACACATATATGTGTGATTATATTATGTTTCGGAACGCGGTGCNAAGCGAAGCGAGTAAGACGAGACAGTTGCAGAATTCCAATTTCATATCATATGTGTAGAACGCAGTGCAAATCAAGACGAATATGACTAATTGTAAGTTGCAAAGGTTGTTGGCAAGAAATAACAATGACGAAGTATACATATTTTACTACTTAATCTAGTTCTGTGTATTGAGAGAAAATCAGAGTTGGATTAGACAACAGGTTGTAATAAAGAAATCATTTGTACAAACTAATTCATTTATTATACACTTATATAGACAACGTTATAAAAATAAGCAATTTATAATACGAATATAACAACATATAAAACTACTATAACAATAAAAAGTAGCACATTCTGCTGCAATATGCTAGTATCTTCGTTCGATTTCTCGTCTGCTTTTTGTATTTCTTCGGGTNAATTAATTGAATTGTTCCGTGTATAATATTTTCCGTTGATGACTGTGTTTATGTAATCGCGTCCTTTGCAAACAATCAGAAACGGACAATATTCAAACCACTTTGCATGTTGCTCCCAGGGAACATTTTCCGGATTCCAATCTCTCAATCCTCCTCCGCAATAATAACACAACGTCTGATCAGCTCTCTCCGTGTAATAAAATTCAACATTTGCAAGATCTCGTTTTGTTTGTTTTGATGATTTTGACCATGCTTCAAATGTATTGATTCTTGCTTCATAAGTGCCAAATTGTGGATATTTCGGTTTTGACAATATTTTGTTTAACATTCCAATGTCCTCGGTAACATNATCCAAATCGGAAACGGACATAAAACACGTGGATTTTTTGTCTGCTTCGTCCATATTTTTCGGAATTGTGCTAGAATCCACACCAATGGCTACGTTGCCGTAGGATAAGTTTTCAACAAATTGACATCGTCTGGACCACCGTTGATGATCGGCCAGTAGATTGTCATTCGTTTCCCATTTGCTTATTTCAAGTTTACATTCGAAACATTTCACCTTATCTTCTTCGCCCGTGTAATAGAATCCAGCTGCTGCCAGTCTTTCCGGTGTTATCCACGAGCATGGCCAATTTCTTTAAAACTGGCTAATCGAACAGATTTGTATCTATATTCTTCTTGACAGTTTTCCGGAATACAAGCCATTCTGATGAATATACAATTCTCTTTTTTATCCCTATAAACTGATGGTCAAACGCGAACTTCGAGCTCTTCAATACTACTGCCCCCACCGTTTCTTTCAATTGAATTGGACAAAGATAGTCCCTTCTCCATTGAAATTGTGATTAATTAGCAAAAAAACGAATGTTTACTTTATGCATATTGTAATTTTATATCTTTGCAACTTACACGTTTTTAGNATTGTAATTTTATATCTTTGCAACTTACACGTTTTTAGTGCATCATCGCATTGCACATATCAGCACAATTCTCTTTATCTCATAGCACAGTATTGGGACAAGACATGAAGGAATAAATTTCTCATTTATTTAATATTTTATTTAGTNTATTATGTACAGTACAAAAAGCGCACAAATATATTTTATTCTTTGCTACCATCGCTTGTTTACAAAAACTTCACTTTCTGCTTGCAACAGATGTCTATTCTCCATAAATTCCGGTATACATGCTTTGCAGTTATAAGCTGGTCCATCGATTTTAAACAGTAGTTTAGCGCATGTCATACAGTGCATTGCCCACGGTAGAAAAAATAATGTGCTGTACAGGGAATGCGTATCCGTGCATACAACGAATAAATCCATTGGTCCTTGTCGTTCGTAACATTCCAAACATATTCGTCGTCGTGGTATGCGTTGCTCCAGATAGAACACTCGCACCTCTGGATCGGCAATATGGAGACAAACACAATGGAGCAGATCGTGATAGGTCTCTGGATGATCTATTGGTCGAACACCATCGATCGAATCAAAATAATCCTCTCCTTTTTCTATTTCGTTCCATTCAGCTTCTGGTGGCAACTTCATAGTCTAANCAGCATAGACAGACATATACCATTAGATAAATAGCAATTCATCAGATACAAACAAACGCAAATATGTATCAAATTCGGTACTTACGTTATGAAATTCTTCAGTAGTTTCTTTTTATAAAACTGTGTAGTTAGAATCGATTGATGTGCGAACGTNAGATAGGATTTCTTAAATACTAATTACCCCACCGCTTTATCTCATTTGATTGGACAAGAGATAGCTCCTTCTCCAATAACGATTTTGATTATTTAGCAAAAAACAAAAAAAATGATATTTCGATGCTAAACTACATAGAAGTATACATTTGCGCGTTTTCGGCACGTTTGTATGTAACATGATCAATAGTGATGACTAGCATGATGAGAGCGAGAGATGNTGTCTTGATGTAACAAGATGCAAAAAAAAACAAGACATTTAGATGTTTTAACCGCATACGTATAAATTATCTGCAATTAAAGCTATCGAAAAAACACGTGTTCCAATTCTACATTCGCGAGGTTTGGACTTGGTTAGGTGGCGTGCGAGAGCACAGACACGGAGGCGAGAACGTGCGACAAAATAAAGATTAGCTAGACAAAGAGAATAGGAAAGCAAACATAAGTAGTAGAAATAGACGCGGAAGATAAAGAAATAGGAGGGATAATAAAGGCAAGGTGATCGAACGGAAGAGGGAAGAAAAAACAGAAAGGAAAAGCAGACGGGAGATAAGAGATTATGGCG
>NW_018022384.1:13382-24681 GCF_002006095.1 Pseudomyrmex gracilis
AGAGTGCATCCAGCACACGACCATCGTTCAGCCAGCTGCATCTCACCTACATCACACGGTAAATAAGTTGGTCAAGAGTATTCAAAAACTCAACACCCAACTGCACAAATTGCAGAAATACGACTCGGAATTTAGAATGGGATGGAGAAATGGAGCTCAGCTTCCCCGGCAGTTGTAAGTATCAANAATATATTTCACATACTGCAGGTGTACACATTGTACATTGTACATGTTGCATTTTTGTTTCAGATTGACGGCAACAGATATCATGAGAGATTTGACAGGAGTGCTGCAGACACAAACAACCCGCTTTGAGGAAATGGAGGGTATGGTAGACCAAGTCATTGGATATCTTCATGCTTATGCGAATACACCGCCTCCAAGTAAGTAAAAATGACAGCAACAAATACATGTATTAGATAAGTGATATAAATGTTCTTTTTTTTGTTATAGGTGATGATGACACAAAAGCAATAGAAATAGAAATAGAATAGTTTTTTTATATTAGTTTTATATGTTTACTACTTTTATTGTTTATTAGTTTATACTGTTATACTATCATACAAGTATTAGTGTATAATATAGTTTATAATATAGTGTAAAATACACATTTGTCTGAAAAATAGAATAGTTTTTATATTGATTTTAATACTACTAATATGTTGTATTCTTTTATGTGTTAATTAAGTATATTGTATTGGTTTTTTTCTGTTTTCTACTTTTTAAGTACACTAGTTTATAGAAGTACACGCGCTTTATTTTTTAAGTACACTAGTTTATAGAAGTACACGTGCACATCGTGTATATAAGAAAAAAAACCACTAACACATCACTTAATGTAAATTTGCCGAACAAACTTCCATGGCACATGTTATAATGAATAGTTTTTATAATAACATTTAATACTAATAATATTTTTTAATTAGGTTTTACTACTAATAATATTTTGTATTTGTTATGTGTCAATTAAGTGTATTCAGTTTTAATAGTTTATAAANTGTAATAAGTTTACACTGCACACTCTATATTACATAATTTTATATATTTTATATTCTTCTGTGTATTCTGTTTTGTATATTGCTTCTACTTATGCCATCGTATAAATTATTGTATAATAAACGAATTNGTTTGTACAAACAATATCTTTATTACACCCCTTGTCTGATCNAAATGCGTCCTTGCAATACAGAACTAGATTAAATAAAAGTATATACTTCATCGGTGTTATTTCGTTCTAAAAAACAAAGCTCTGCAACTTAGTCACATTCATCTCGCTTNGCACTACGTTGTACATATAATATAAAATTGCAACTCTGCAACTTTCTATACTCGTCTCGCTTTGCACTGCATTTTCATCATCGGAATAAATGCTACACGTCTCATAACATTCAAACATTGTTGCGTGTAAATAGTATGTACAAATTTCTTAATAAAATCTCAATATAAAATTGAAGATTACGTCTTTGTTATTTCTCTCCCAAACTACAACGTCGCTTGCACCGCGTATTATGTTACACTATATCGTTACACTATATACCAATTATGCGGTTTCTAAATCAGTGACTCCGCATTTTTTAGAAAGAAAATACAAAACTGCTTCTTACACTGAATCATACTCGTCTCGTTTCGCACTACGTTCTACACATAATATAAAAGTGCAACTCTGCAACTTTCTATACTCGTCTCGCTTCGCACTGCATTCTCATCGTAGAATAAAAACGTCAACACATTGTGTGGTTTCTTAAAATATATTGTTTGATTCTATCGATTATATAAAAAGTACATACCTTGGAGCCGCTATATTGTCGCACCGCCATATTGCCGTGTGACGTATTCGGGACTGATGCCAAAGTGACATCATTTCTCGCTCCGGCTTATTGCCGCGTGACGTCATATCCCGTACCGTCATAGCCACGCCCCCGAGTGACGTCATAGTGACGTCATTCCCCGCGTGACGTCATTACCCCTCTCCCTGTGACGTCACGCCTCCTCCCCACTCTCTCCTGTATGACGTCACCTCTCTCCCTGTGACGTCATACCCCTTCCCCCGTGTGCCGTCAGTACCCCCTTCCTTCTGTGACGTCATACCCCGCATCCCCCTCGGAGCTCCTGAATTAGAACCGGCCTAATATCACTACTAACCTAGAATAGGTTTTTTGTGCGTCCTCATTTAGGATAACTTTGCGTGTACAAATCAAATCTGACTTCGGGTTTATGTAATGGTTAGAGTACATTTTAATAATAATAATAATAATTCTCCTTTTGTACTTCGCACACTGGTGTAACATTTAGTTGATTTTGNATTATTTTGATTACTGTTGGTTATCACTGCTTACCCTACGTCACTGTATCTCAAAAAACGATGAAGGTGCACACGAGTGCACACTCGCCATTTCCTGTTTATCCGGTAATAAAGAAGGGGCACACAAGTGCACACTTGTCATTTCCTGTCATTCTAAAAGTACGAGGAAGGTGCACACGAGTGCACACTCGTCATTTTCTGGTATTCCGGTGACGAGGGAAGTTCACACGAGTGCACACTCGTCATTACCTATTGTTCCGTAGACGAGAAAAGCTGCACACGAGTGCACACTCGTCATTTCCTGTCATTCTAAAAGTACGAGGTAGGTGCACACGAGTGCACACTTATGACTACCTGGTCCTGGGTACTACGGTAAGAACGGTGCAATAAAGATTGCACGCTTCTTTGTTGTATCTATTCCTAAGCTCCCATCAGCCAGAGGTCCCGGCTCCGCAAAGGAGGCGGCGGACTTAACGTAGAAGCAGGGAGCACCACCTGTGGGCCCTTCCAAGAGCCTACGCGCGCACTAAGTTTTTCTACTCCGCGGTGCTTTGTTACTACTCGTGCCCATGTGACCATTACGGAAGAACGCGCCGCGAACCCTTGCACGACAAATACAGTGGAACGCGCCGTTACCCGGGTCTCGCAAATTATTGGTAATGACAGGTTTACGGGGCGGATTACGATCACCCGACCCTCCAGAGTTTGATTCCGATTACCCGCGGTAGGACTGTTTACCAGGCTACAGTTTTTCCGACAGATCCACGGTTTTGGGTGTACGTGGAAAAGCGACGCAAGGTGCTGGATTCAACTCGGAAATTCATTCACGAGCATCGGTCTAACCGGGCGCCGTCAACAAAGGTCTCGTGCGGAAAATAGTAACCAGCAATGTACATTTAGCACACATAGGCCCACCTATGTGCATCGGACGATCGCCACCTCTTAGTAAACCTGGCGAGTATATCGAGTTGACGGGAACATTTGATTTCTTGCAGAAGTATAACTTTGGCCGATGCCGGCTGGTGGCACAGGCCTATATTAACTTGTTAGAAGACAATATCTACTGTACGTGGTGTACTCACAAAACAGACGACGTCCTGATAACCGAGGCCGTGATAAGCCACAGTATCTCGATCGGGATTTAGTCCACAAATGTGTTGTGCGCCAGGTGCTCGCGAAATTTAACGATATATTGACCGGTAAAAAAGTGCGTAAAGTGCCACTTTGCTTACATCACTTTGCTTTACAACCTTTTTTAATAACAATACTTTGCTATGACAACGGTATATTACCAACCATGATACATTACCGACCATGGTATTTTACCGATCATGGTACATTACCGACCATAGTATCTTACCGACCATGGTACATTACCGACCATAATATTTTACCGACCATGGTACATTACCGACCATGGTATTTTACCGACCATGGTACATTACCGACTATGGTACATTACCGACCATAGTATTTTACCGACAACGGTATATTCAAGGCTGGTAATTTACCGACTACTGTAAAAGAAAACAAAAAAGAAAAAAATAAACTTAAACTAGATACGCTGATACTTAAACAGACAAATGTCTCTGTCCACGGATATGACAGCTTATCACGGCCTCGGGTATCAGGACGTCGTCGGTCTTGTGAGTACACCACGTACAGTAGATCTTGTTGTTTAACAGATTAAGATAAGCCAGTACCACCAACCGCCATTGGCCAAGGTTGTACTGCTGCCAAAAATCGTACGCCTCCGTCAACTCGATATACTCGCCGGATTTACCGAAGGGTGGCAATCGTCCGATGCACATAGGTGGGCCTATGGGTGCTGCATGTGTGTCGCTGGTTACTGTCTTCTGCACGGGACCTTTGTTGACGGCGCCCGGGTAGACCGATGCTCGTGAATGGATCTCTAAGTGGAATACAACACCTTGCGTCGCTTTTCCATGTACACCCAAAACCGTGGGTCCGTCGGGGGGGACCGTAGACGGGTAAACAGTTTTACCGCGAGTAATCGGGATCAACCTCTACGGGGGTCGAATAATCGAAATCCGCCCCGTGAACTACTTGCTACTAATAATTAGCGAGACCCGGTTAACGGCGCGTTCCACTGTATTTGTCGTGTGATTACCGACAGTTAACGATTGTTGCCTGATTACCGACAGTTACCGGCTGTTACCTGATTACCAACAGTTACGGACTGTTTGTTACTGTGTTTGTCGAACGAATGTTGGTTGTTTCTAAAAATTACAAATCGAACTGTCCATCACGCGCGTAATTCCTTAACAAATTTCTCAACTGATAGTTCCTACCTCCTCGACGCGTACGACGTATTTTCTGGTGGGTTAGAATATCTGGATGGTGTGTCTGTTAGGAACAAATACACGGAGTAAGCGTGCAATCAAATCGCACCTTTCTCACTCTTACATCTTGAAAGAAGGTGACAAGCGTGCTGTCGTAAACACCTTTCTTGTTTGCAAAACGGAAGGAAATGACAAGCGTGCTCTCGTGAGCACTTTTTCTGGTCTTCAGAACGGAAGGAAATGACAAACGTGCTCTCGTGAGCATCTTTCTTGTCTATAAAACGGAAGGAAATGACAAGCGTGCTCTCGTGAACATCTTTCTTGTCTTCAGAACGGAAGGAAATTACAAGCGTGCTCTCGTGAGCACCTTTCTTTTCTACAGAACGAAAGAAAACAACAAGCGTGCTCTCGTGAGCACTTTTCTTGTCTACAGAACAAATGAAAATGACAAGCGTGCTCTCGTAAGCACATTTCTTGTCTTCAGGATAGGACTGACGCGTGAGAAGCCAGAATCTAACTAATACCTAAATAATCTAATTAGAATTAAAAAAAACAAAAAGAGCGTATACATATATTTATGTATAAATGTATGTATATATTTATAAACAAAAAAAAATCCCGTTTTAAACTTAAGGAAACTTATCATTACTACAACATTCTTACCATAATAGGTTAATTCTAAATCCGAACGTAGTGAAATGTTTTAAGTCCCGGTTCGTAATGACAGAAACATCCTAAGTTCCGACACGATGAATTTAAAATATTCTAAGTTTTAACTGGAAATAATGAAAATATTTTAAATTCCAACACGAAAAAATTATAATATTCTAAGTCCTACTTGGAAAGAATTTTTCCGAACTGACTTTTTCGCGAAGCGAACTGAACAGGATGAATCTCAGAGAAAGACTGTGTGTCCGGACCGGTTGCTTTGACCGTTTATATAGCGTCCTAAATATGCTGACGCTGCACGGTCCCACGGGTCCAGCGGTCACTGGCTCTTAATCAACGGTCCCGCGGCCGCCAACGGTTTGTGGTCTCACACGTTCCTTATCTCGGCATGTGCCTTATCTCTACTTCGGACCGTTTGCCCGGTCAAGCCAGTGATACTGGCCCCTCACAAGCGAACTTTGCCGTGGGAACACTTCGGACACGAATATTACAGAATATTGTACAACGTTTTGCCTAAATTACCTAAATATTAATTAAAAGGTTAACTGTACATTTGAGTCTACTAAACTAATTTACACACCGCTAATAATGCTAATTGTTTAACTATTATACAGGACAATAGATATATATGCGGTTACAATAATACAGCAGAATTTAATTATTCTGGCAGAATTATAGAAACGTAAATTATAGAAAATATTAGAATAATGTAGCATTAATTAATAAAGCTATGCGGTAATAATAATTAATTTCTACCATAAATAACCATACTAATAGCAGTAATTATCACCAGGAAGTTGAAAAGTTCTCGAAAAGTCCCGGAATTTGTCAATATAACTTTTGATGAATATAAATGTTTTGTGTATTAACACATGCTGTGTTCAATGACACATAGTTGATAATGTAAATTTAGGATATCTCGAGAACTAAGACAGCTAGGGCAAAACTAATTTTACAGAGGCCCTTTATCCACTGATTTGTACATTATGGCGATGAGTGAAAATAAACAATTTAACTATCTTGCGAACCGTAAAAGTTACCGAAAAACGGTTTTTTGATTCTTCATTCTATTACTTAGATGCAAACTACCACGTAATAAAAAGTTGATAATTTTAATTTTTTAAACAATTGTTTGGTAAGAACAATATTTAGACGTTTTGGAACACACTGGTCGTTTGCAGTTTTTTACGCTAAAAACGAAAGTGCAAACCGTTTTTTTTTTATTTTTTTTAGTTTTTGAAATACTAATTGTGCAACTTACGGGTTGCCGCCTGGTTCTGATTTGAGTTTCCTAATTTATGACTAAAGGTAACAGAAATATAATGATAACTAATGCGAATTGCTAAATTACTCGGAAACTTGGTTTTTGGCAATTGTTAATTTACCGACCGTGGCAAATTTTTTCTCCATCCTCGCATCATGAACAGTGTTATTTGATTTTTTTCAGAAAGCTCCGCCATTCTTAATTAGAGCAAAGAAGAAGTAATCAAATAAGTGATAGAAAAGTGATTTAAATAATTAAGTAGAGAAAAATACTAATTATTAAGTGTTGGTCTAACTATTAATTTGTTTATTTTAACCAGCACTAGCAAAAAGCTCGTTTAGCAACTGAAAATCTAATAGAGCAGATAATAATATTTACGAAAAATTTCTGGGTTCATTTTGGAAACAAAATGAAGATGTTTGAGACAATCAATTGAAGCGCAATGGCCTTTTTTGGTACAGAAAAAATTTTTGGAGCTGTTTGTTTTTGTCCACGAGGTAACTGCTGCTCGCTAAAAAGAAGACAGCACTGCATCAAAGATTAAATTCAATGATCCGTATTGTTTGCTCATGAGCTCGTACATTGATGCCTGCGAGAGTGAGAAAATTAAGATCGGCCCCGCCAACGCTTTTGGGCAGATTCCCGCTAAAGAGCCGTCTACAGTGGAGAGTTGTAGGCCGTAATAGTAAGAAATTGACCAATCACAGACAAAGTACAGAAGAATAATCGATTGTGATTTGTCAGTTTCTTACTGTTACCCTCTAAAACTCTCCATTGTAGACGACCCTTAACACTTCAAACATCACGCATTTGAGCAACTGCTCGCGATCACTTGCGGGCAGATTTCCGCCGTAGCTTACTAGCTTAACTGCTTAAAGCCGTACAACTTTGCTATTGGACATTTTTCCAAAATGCATTCTTATTGATAATATTCGGAGGATCCGACCCTTTTTGATTAAAGTATTTTCTTTAAACCAATTAATTGGTCTTATTATTTTGCGCTCAAATATATTAAGGGTATGATTACTTAAAAAATAATAGTTTCACTAACTCAATAATATTTTCCAAGATGTTTTACATTTTGTGTTGAAAAATTGTTAACTTCAAACCTTTATAACTTAAAAAGTATTTAACGAAAAAATGTATTATTTTAGTGTTTTGGAAAGCACTTGAGATAAGTTATAAAAATATACAATAAAATGTAGGAGGTTCTAGGTAAAAAAATAAGATTGACCTTGAAATGACCGTAAAAGACATGGTCAATATCAAAGTCAAGGTCATCATCTTACTCCTTGCTTAAAAACATACAACTTTACTATTGGACAGTTTCTTCAAAATGCATTTTACTGATGATATTAGAAAGTTTAATACTTTCTGTTGACCCTGTATATAAATACAGTAGCGGACAAAAATTTAAGACAACGAATTGTAATTTAGAGTATAAACATGTTACATGAATGTTTTTGTTCTATTTGGGTTGTGAGTGTGGAATAATCTAACTATATAGGTGACCTTCTTGATTTTACAGCGTCAGTTATCAAATGTAAATAATATTGAAGTTAGAGCAGGTAGTTTCTTGTGAACATTTGTAAACAGCAGACATAAGTTCAACAAGAAGAGACTACGACGTTGTATTAATCGATTCGGACGAAATTTATAGGATCGATAGATGACTATGTGGAGTATTGCATGGTAAAGTACTAAGATGCACTACTCAAGCATTTGCGAGAAAATTGAATGTGAAAATTTTGAGGTACCTTATGAGGATATAAAATGGATCATTTAATCGAAGAGCGCGTAGCGTAGCGGTAGCGTACTAGGTTAGTAGTGTCAACGCTGCTGGTTCGAGTCTCGATATATATGTATATTTTTTTTGTTTTTTTTATTTTATAATATAATCTAAATGTAACTAATACGTTTTTTATTTATTTATTGTATGTTATAAAAATGTAGTTTTTTGCACACAAAATCCGTGATTTAAAAAATACAGTAAAAATAAATTAATTATTACTAATTGTGTTTTTAAAAAGCGAATAAATCATTGTACGCAACATGTAAAAATATATGCAACATATTTTATTTATTTGACCTAGATGGGACAATACATAATGCAGGATGATATTTGTCATGAAAACAAGTAAAGCAATAAGTTTCACGACATTGTGCACATTGTATAAACGCTGCAGATTTACATTGACATGGTTTCTTTAAAATATCTATTGAAAAACATACTTTGTTGACATTCATAAAAATCTTTCTCTTGTTTGTTAATTTGGAAGCAAACCATGCATATTGTAACATATTTCGAAAACTCGGGACGAATAATTGATGATGTATGATTGAATAAATTTTTATGCAATTTTCACGAAATGTTATTTCGCGGTTTTGTTCTATTAAAGTCAAACAATTTTGCAATAAAATAAAAATTCATTCAATCATACATCATCAATTATCCGCCCCGAGTTTTCGAAATATATTACAATATGCATGGTTTGCTTCCAAATTAACAAACGAGAGAAAGATATTTATAAATGTCAACAAAGTATGTTTTTCAATAAATATTTTAAAGAAGCTATGTCAATGTAAAACTGCAGCGTTTATACGATGTGCACACTGTCGTGAAAATTATTGTTTCACTTGTTTTTATGACAAACATCATCCTGCATTATGTATTGTCTCTTGTAGTTCAAACAAATAAGATATGGTGCATATATTTTTACATGTTACGTACAATTATTTATTCGTTTTTTAAAAACACAATTAGTAATAAGTTATTTATTTTTACTGTATTTTTTAAATCACAGATTTTCTATGCAATAAAATACACTTTTATAACATGCAATAAATAAATAAAAAAACGTATTATTTACATTTAAATTATATTATAAAATTAAAAAAAAAAATATATATATATATATATATTGAGACTCAAACCAGCGTTGACAGTACTAACCTAATACGCTACCGCTACGCTACGCGCTCTTCGATTAAATAGCCTATTTCATATCCTCATAAGATACCTCGAAATTTTCAAATTCGATTTTCTCGCGAATGCTTGAGTAGTGCATATTATTACTTTACCCTGCAATACTCCACATAGTCATCTATCGATCCTATAAATTTCGTCCAAATCGATTGGTGCAACGTCGTAGTCTCTCCTTGTAAGACGATCAGTCTAAAAAGTGATTCTAATGAAATTCTTTGAATATTTTAAGTCAAAAATTTTAATATCAGAGTTTAATTTATTTTTTGTCGCTTAAAACTTATCTACGCAACAGCAAAGTATGGGTAAATCGAATTTACTAGAGAACAAAAGAGTACAAGTTGTAAGTCTACGAAAGCAAAATAAGACTTAGCCGAAATAGCACAGTTAATTAATAAATCAGAATCTGCTTGTAAGCAAGCATGGTACATATTTCTGAAAACGGGCCAATGTTTTGATCGTCCAAAAAGCGATAGACCACAAAAAACAACGTCACAAATGAAGCGTCGAATTCATTGTTTCTGCAAAACGGATTGTTTTTGTTCTGCAATTGATAGTGCAGCTGAAAGAAATACATTAAATGACTCACACATTAATTCTTGAACTGGTAGAATACGGTTAGAACATTTTAAATTAAGAGGACAAAAACTCCGCAAGAAACTATTGCTTAGTTCNAAAAATCAAAAGGCGCGACTTGCATTTGCTAAAGCTTACGAACATTGGACGAGTCAAGATTGGAAAAAGTATTATTTTTGAAGGAATCAAAATTCAACCGTATTTTTTCTGACGAATTACGATATGTTAGATGTCGAACGCATCAAAATTTAATCGTGTTTCTTCTAACGGATTACGATATGTTAGACATCGCCTAACATATCGTAATCTGTCAAAAAAAACACGATTGGATTTTGACTCATACAAAAATAATACTTTTTCTTAATCTTGACTCGTCTAATGTTTGGAAGCTTTAGCAAATGCAAGTCGCGCCTTTCGATTTTTGGAACTAAGCAATTATTTCTGGCGGGGTTTTCGTCCTCTTAATTTAAAATTTTCTACCCGTCTTCTAACAGTTCGAGAACTAATGTATGGTATTTAATATATTTTTCAGCTGCAATATCAATTAAAGGACAAAAACGATCTTTTTTTCATAAACGATGGATCTGACAATCCATTTTTGACGTTGTTTTTGTGGTTTATCGCTTTTTGGACAAACAGAACATTTGCTAGTTTCAGAAATTCGTACCATGCTTGCTTACAAGCAGTTTCTGATTTATTTATTAATTGTGCTATTTTGGCTGAGTCTTATTTTGCTTTTGTAGCCTTATAACTTGTACTCTTTCGTTCTGAAGTAAATTCTTTGATTTACCCATACTTTGCTGTTGAGTAGATAAGGTTTAAGCGACAAAAAATAAACTAAACCCTGATTTTGAAATTTTTGAATCAAAATATTCAAAGAATTTCATTACNATCATTTTTAGACTGATCGTCTTAAACTTATGTCCGCTGTTTACAAACGGTCACAGAAAACTACCTGTTGAAACTTCAATATTAGTTACATTTGATAACCAACGCTTCAAAGTCAAAAAGAGCAAACATATAGTTAGACATATTGTTATTTAACAATCGTAACCCAAATGAAATAAAAATATTCATGTAACATGTTTATAATCTAAATTACAATTCATCGTCTTCAAGTTTTGTCCGCTACTGCAGGGGTCGGCAAAACGCTGAAAACGGGCACGGGCTCCCGTGAACGCCCGCGATCGCCCGGCCTTTAC
>NW_018022385.1:0-2461 GCF_002006095.1 Pseudomyrmex gracilis
AAAAAACATTGAAAAGCGCTCTTAAACCTTCACTTATAATTTTTTACATTAGCCTTAACTTTCTCTCCGGGAGTGGTCCATATATGGACCAGCACTCCGAGTGGCGACTTGTCATAAAAAGTTCATTCATTTAAGTCATGAAATTCAGCTAAAATGCAAGGTCTATTTTAAAGGAAAAATCCACGGAGCGAAAAGGTTAAAAAGTACCCTGTCAACTCTATATTAGGTTCGTTAAAAACATTGTTAAAAAAATGGAGATCTCACAATTATATATCGGACATCTCTCATCGTAATTTAAATTCATCGTTACCAATTCTCCTTAAAGCTTACGGTGTTCCAAAAATCCATAAATCCAGTACTCCACTCAGAGTAATTATTTCTTTAATCAACAGTCCTTTACACAACCTTGCATTGTTTTTACACAAGATCATTTCTAAGAGTATTGATCCTACTAAAAATTTCGTGTTCAACAGTTTTTACCTTTCAAAAATAATCTCTACTGTAAATTTTGAGCACTCCTTTGAGTTCATTTCTCTTGATGTCACATCTTTGTTCTCCAATATTCCACTTGACTTAGTAATTAATAGTTTGGAGACAAGATGGCATCTTATAAATCAAGTAACATCCTTACCTAAAGAGGAATTTTTTACGGCTATTATATTTATATATACTTCTTCTTTTTTATTTTTAACAACAAATTTTATAGACAGACCTTTGGCGCACCGATGGGCTTATCTCTCTCCCCCATCTTAGCTGATATTGTTATGCAAGACCTTGAACAGAACATCATCAATTCGTTGCCTTTACAACCTCCTTTTTATGTTTGATATGTTGACGATATAGCTCTGATGGTCCCTGGCGACATGTTTGATTTAGTTCTTCGTCTCTTTAACTCCTACCATCCTCGTCTTCAATTTACCATGGAGATGGGTTATAACAAACTAAAAATTTTCTGAACATCACTATAATTAAGAGAAATAATTTCTTAATACATGACTGGTATCACAAGCCGACNTTTTCTGGCAGATACCTTAATTTCTTTTCCAACCACTCAATTAGCCAGAAAAAAGGTACAGTAATAGGTCTTATTGATAGAGCTTTCTTCTTATCTCACCTTGACTTCCATAAGAAAAACTTTGACTACGCTATTAACATATTCATTGACAATAATTACCCCCTTGACTTTATTTATAACATTTAAAAAAAAAGACTCAAATATAAATTGTTAAAGAATAATGACTTAAAGACCTTTTTGACTAATAATAACCTTGATGAAAAATCTCTTCGTTGATTTGTGATGCCTTACATACAGAATTTCTCTGAGAAATTTTCGTCAACTTCTCCTAAAGAGACTGACACACATCTCGCTTTTTACAAATTTTTAAAAGTAGTAGTTTTAACAAATTGTCCAAATTCATTAAAGTACAAAAAGATCCTATATCTCCTCTTTCTTGTCTTTTTGTTGTCTATAAAAGTAAATGCAAGGATTGTGAGGCTTCTTATGTAGGCCAGACTAGTAGAATTTTACAGTCCAGAATCAACGAACACAAAAATCATATTAAACGAAACACCACGCAAACTTCTGTTATTACAGATCACAGAATTAATTTTTCTCACGATTTTATTTGGGATAATGTCGAGATTTTGGATTATGAAAGACACTATCATAAACGTTTAATTTCTGAAACGCTACATATTAAAAAACAAACTCACGGCCTCGATTTGCATAATGACACGGAGAACCTCAATAAGTCTTATTTACCGTTTGTTGTTAATACAGCTTAAGTTCACCTATGCGCATGACTCAGTCTGCGATTTCACTGTTCAATGACGTCTGTTCAAATTTTCAATCAGTCATGTACAGCTTTCTTGTTTGCGATACGACTTATTGTAACATGTTACTTATCATCATTGTATTGTACAAAGTTTGTTAACCTTTTCGCTCCGGGGATTTTTCCTTTAAAATTGACCTCGCATTTTAGCTGAAAAAGTTAATAATAACCTGCTACCCCCCCTTCCTTCAATGTTAATTTTGAAGGTCAAAGAAGTAACCAGGATTTTTTTCAATTTTTTTCCTAAATTTAGTGCATTAAATTGACCTTATAAACATCTATTACGTTCGCTTTTCTTGCTGGTCCATATATGGACCAGTCCCGAAGCGAAAAGGTTAAACAGCACATATCTGTAAGGTAACATATTACTCTTATTTTGCGCATTTACGTTTATAAAGAAATCTAATATTTTGCTATATTATATTTATAGAATTTGATAAAGACCTAAACCGAAGGTCGAAACGTTATTATGTTTTATATATATACATGAATAAATAATATTACCATCACATATTCGCACAACAACAAACGTGTTTTTTGGGGTGATACTCTATTGACCACAGTACGATTCGACACCGCTCGATTCGACACAGATTTATTCGACACCAGATTATTCGACACCGTACGAT
>NW_018022385.1:2931-10092 GCF_002006095.1 Pseudomyrmex gracilis
ATAAATCTGTGTCCAATAATTTTGTGTCCAATAATTTGGTGTCGAATCGATCGGTGTCGAATCGTACTGTGGTCAAACGGAACACGCCCGTTTTTTGTTTCAACTGCCTGTCACGTGTGAAATTTACATATTTTTGGAGCTATTTGCTCTATCTCTGAATTACAATAGAAAATATTGCGATTACAACGGCGTCAAAATCGGGCGTAGTTAACACATTGCGTACGGGTCACGAGATATCTCGTTTTTATACACTCAAACGTTGCGTACGGGTCACGAGATATCTCGTTTTCATGTTTTATTTCGATTTAATCGGCAACGTAAGCAACCAGTGGCAAATACTTTTGTTACGTTACCAGGGTAACAAAGCCTCTCCCATTCTTAAGACAAATGATGAGCAAAATAATATTAATAATATTAATATTAATAATATTAATATTAATATTAATATTAATATTAATAATATTGCTCGCCAAGCATGCTTCTACAGCGTTCGGAAATGTGCGGGTTTTGAACGCGGTTTGAGCGCGCAGAGCGCCGTACGCAATGTGTTAAATACGCGTAATCGGCAGCCAATTCCATATGCGTGATTTTCCTCTATCGTTTGTTTGCGGTCGCGGCCCTTATTTCTTGTTACAAGGTCGAGCGGAGACCGTCGGTGTTATCTCTACGGAGGAATGTGCTACCGCGTGCGAAACGTCCGGCGCGACGCGTGGGCGCNGCGCGCTCTCCGTGTAGCGCGAACGGGACAATGGTCTTACGCACGGCTGCGGTCCAACGGCCCCGAAGTTTGGCACGATTCGCACGTTACATTTTGAATCTTTCAGATGTAACAAAGAGGTATCAGTTCGCGTTTCGAATTTACACGNTCGGTACGACAATAAGATATAGACGCGGCACACAAAAAAACACGCTACTACCAAAATACAAAAAAAAAAAAGAAATACAAACAAACACGCACGAATAACGAGCGGAATTTCGCCCGGATTGTTGCGACCGCGGGACGATGAGAGAGCAGCAATTATTTAATTATTTCCGGCAGCAATTACCGTGATATTATTCTTAAATTACAATCTAATAATTTGTACAAGAATCCAACGCGGCATCGAACCAACGATAGTCGTATAGACTCGATCTACGACCGCATAATATTACAATTAAAGAAACAAAAAATATGCGAGAGAGAGAGAGCGGACGATCACTTACGCTTGTCGGCACCTCCTCACGTGGCTGCTCTACACAACCTTCAGCAGCTTCCTCCCCCAATCTCGCTCGGTGTTAGATATTTCCACAGTTCCTCCTCAGGTTTTAACTACCGGCACTCACTCACAGCACGGTACACGTTTTTACGAGAGGCAAAGAACTTGCGTCGTTCACGGCACGCACAACAATGATCTCGGCCGATTCTGAAGTTGCTCTCGATGCCGCATGTCGTTTCTTAGCCGGGTAATTAGCCAATCATACTTTGCGTTTCGCGGCGCTATGATTGACGGCGGCCACGTGCGTATCGGCAATGTGTTAACGCGGGCCCTTTTTTGGCCGAGTCAGCCCTCTTCACTTAATTTCTGCTGCAGATGCTTGTTCGGGCCCATACTCCCGCATGACGGGGCTGACAACTCCACTGGAAGCCACGCTCCTGTTTTTGTGAAGTCGGGGTACCGGTATTCCCCTTTTTCCAGTCCGTCGTCGACATCATCACCTCGCGCTTCGCGCCTATGAGGCCCTTACGCCCCTGTATCTCCATCTATCTTGTATCGCCTTTCCTCCTTTACGATCGACGCTACGTGTCGTGAGCCGCTCTCTTTCTCTCTCTCTCTCTCTCTCTCTCTCTCTCTCTCTCTCTCTCTCTCTCTCTCTCTCTCTCTCTCTCTCTCTCTCTCTCTCTCTCTCTCTCTCTCTGTCTCTGTCTCTCTCTCTAAGCTGAAAAGGAATTACAAAATAACCGCCAAGCGGTTTGCACGGCAAAATCACAATTTAGGGGCGTTTGAACGCCAAAATTAGCCTGAAAATACATAAATAAAGATTACTAAACATTGCAACGTTTCAATCAGAAATAGCAAACGCTGTAGGCGCCGAGCGCCTCTGCTGATACATGCGTTTTCGCTTGTCGCGCGCATCCTAACGAGCTGCTCTCCCTGAAATCGTGGAAGACGCAAGCCCATCGTCTCCCGTGCCGGCCGGAATTATTTCCCTGTGACGGACACGAAAAGTGTCACGTCACTAAACATAAGTAAATTTATTAATTTTACAAAGCGAACTGTGTTACATCAAACAAACTATATCCAAAAGAAGATAACGTAAACTGTAAAGAAGAAACTTTTGAAGTCATTAAAGTGGCAGTTACTGCATGTTATTATAATTAATAGTTTTGTCATATAGTATCTTAATATAGTAAAATACTCAGTAGTCACATACACACACATATTCATATGTCATATATAGGGTGATTCAGAACAACCCTTTATTCTTAAAAATACATATTCTTGACTAAATTCTAGAACATCTTTTTATTTGACAAAATTTTGTCTAAAGCTTAGTTTTATAATTTATTTTAATATGAACTTTTTGAGAGAATATGAGTAATATTGTTTCTGAAGATAGGAAAATGACACACCAAAATGACTGCTCACGCAATCCATGCGTCATCAAGTGACATATGATAGTAAAAAGGCCTACTAACATTACTAATATTGTAATTGTTACGTCCTGGCCCACGGTTACGGTCGGACTATGGTGGAGTACCAGAGAGCTGTCGTTTCTCTTTGTCTCCGCACAGCAAGTTGACAATCCCGCTGCGGCAGAGTCGAGCGAGTTTGTGTGCTCTCACGGACAGGTCAACGGCGTATGCCTCTTACTCTATCCTATGCGGCCCCGCTCGTCGGTCTCTTTTTAAGTCTAGAGATTTAACTCTACGGACTAAGGACGAGACCGTGCGATCAATTGAGGATGTGAATGATAAGAGGTCGTCTTAATTAAAAAGAAAAGATTATAATACGTACAATATTAATATATTCATTTAAGGGTGTTTACTGTTACAATTTTTAGGTGTGTTGTCGTGTGGATGGATGTGATATCGCGAATTTTACAATGAAGCGGAGGGTCATCGCTCGGATGCTAGAGAGGGGGAATATATATATATAATATATGTATGCGTGTCGCGAGTGTGTGTGTGAGAGGCCTCCGGCGGGATTCTACAAATGTAAGTGTGTTGGGTGCATGTGTAAGACGCCGATTTGTGGTATAGCAATCAAAATCATTCTAGATTTATTTCTATTATCTCACGGATTTCTGCGGAACTATATATATATATATATAGGGGGGAGTATAGAGTAAAAATGGTGGACTGGGACTAAACGGATGTCATCTACATAAGAAAATTTGACAAGGAAAAGTTTCCTGCATGGGGTGATGGATATCAAATGGAAGAGGTCGGAAGGATCTATTGTTAAAGGATCGATTACGAAGAGGATTTTTTTAAGATCTGTTTTTTGGTAAGTGGAGGCTAGTCGGAAAAAATGTTGGAATTTAGGATCGAGCGATGGAGTGGTTGGTCATGAGGAATTGGAGGATTCATTGTCTGCGGGTTGTTGCCCGGATGTAGAAGGTAGAGGGGAAGGAAAGCGAGGAGGAGGTGGAGGAGTCGGCGCGAATTGCAGATCCGCGAAATTTTCTGTAGGACAAGAGGGCTCGAGGTGCGTTGGAAAGGGGGAGCAAGGAGGTGAAGGCGGTGGATTGTTCACGGGAAGAGCAGAGGAGGATTGAACGTCTGCGGGAGGATAGGAGGTTACAGGTGAATAGGAGGGAGCTTTATACCACGAATCGTTGCGTGTATGTGTGTCTGTGTGTGTTTCTACGTGTGCGTGATCGTTGTTATTATTATTTTGTGCGTGAGAGGTGTCTACGTGCAAGTGTGTCGGCGGGTGTGCGTGCGCGTGCGATGAAGTTGTGTGAGTATCGCTGGAGTTTCTTATTTTATTGTTGTTGTTGCAATCGTTTCCTAATGTCTGAGGAGGGGTGACGGTGGTGGGCCTGGTCGGCTCCGCTTCGTTTAGCGCGAGCGCTGCCGTTCGACGCAATTTTTTATTTTGTCGGTGCCGCCAGTGCCGGCGGTTGGAATGCGAACGGCGGAGTTTCACTTAAACGGGAGGTTCTTTTAGCAAATTATTATTTATAGCGGAAGTGTGAATGAGGTTAATATTCGGAACTGATTTCTCATTCTGCCGACATTATACTTGATCAAATAAGAGTGATCTAAGGGGGGGCTAACTCTCTTTCTCTCTCTCTCTCTCTCTCTCTCTCTCTCTCTCTCTCTCTTTCTCTTTCTCTCTGCCGGATGCTACTCGCGATTGAAGTCACAAACTGCTCTCCCGGCTAGAGTGGTCGAACAAGAAGTTGACTTCTCGGTCGGACGCTATTCACGATTGGAGTCGCGAACTGCTTTCCCGGCGAGGGTGGTCAAACAAGGAGTTGACTTCTCGGTCGGACGCTATTCACGATTGGAGTCGCGAACTGCTCTCTCGGCGAGGATGGTCAAACAAAGAGTTGACCAGTCGAGAGTGGTCAAAAGGAGTTGTTTGCGGAGAAACAAAATAATATGCTTTCGCGATGCTTCTAGGCGATTATGCGTCTCTGATAAATTCTAAGTTTCCATTAACCTTGAATTGAATTCTCAAGTGGTGGAACCTCCGATTAAAATTTGTGGGTGGACTTATTACTTAAATGATCGCGACTGGATGCTGCTGAGTCTTGTAGCCCCTGTGCGGTTTAGCTGCTGGATGATCGGCAGCGGGTCGCTTCGTCCCGGTGCGGCTTCGGTGTACCGGCTTGGCACTCACTGCACTTTACTTTTCAAAATTGTTGCACCACGACACTTCCGATTTTCTAAGATGAACGGCTCTTGACTGACTTGTCGCGAAGTAGCTGCGGCACTCCCGGAAAGAATCAGCAGGTTTTTTCTGACTCCAGCTCCGAGAGTCCCGTCTTATATACTTTTTTGAGTCAGCGAGTGCTCACCGAGTTTCTTCCAATTGGAGAACTCGGTTTCTATTTGTTAATTAGTCGTCGGCTTTGTGTGATTGCCAATCGGCGACGATTTCTTGCCTTGGTTGGCTCGTCCGATTTTTCGGAGAAAAGAAAAAGGAGAGTGTTGTTCTTTCGATCACGCCACATAGACCCCTTGCTATTTGCTTATAATAAAAATGCTCGTGGCGCCGGAGTTTCTATTTGCGCCGGCCGCTCTAATTTTTATGACCGATGTTTTCATGACCTGGAAATATCCGGGTTTGTTTAGAAAGCTGCTCGAAGTGTTGAAATAAAATATTTTTATTGCACGTTATCCTAAAATTTTGGGTTATTGCCAGGCGCGGTTTATCTTTTTGGGCGCCGATATAATTTCTATTTTTTCTCCTATCGTCTGGAGTTTAAGTTTCCAAACAATAGGAGACCCGTTCGAGTTATGTATTATTTTTTTTAGTATTTACAAAAAAAGAGTTCGCTATGCGCTGGCGCGTCGCGTCGCAGAAAAAAGAGGACCGTGGAGTCTCCATGACGTAACATAATAATTAAAAACATGGAAGAAAAGACATAGTATACACTTTAATATAAAATACAGAGTATTTTATATTCCGTATGTATTCTACACAAAATACGTATAATACGTATAATACGATGTTTAATACATGTATTTATTTCCTGAATAAGATACAATGTAATATACTTTTTTGACATTGTTATACATATTATACCTAATTTTATACGTGTAACATATACAACTATTTTATACATACATTTTAACCTGTTTTTAATGAAGCTTCTGATCATCCTGCATTACGTCAACATTCGGAAATTCCGCTACCGCCGGGCCGACATCAACGTCGCCAGGGCCACCAGCCACACGCGCAAGTGGCAATTCTATTCATTGATAGTACTAGAAAGACGGTTGTTCGTCCCCATCTTAGTCTTAATCAGGTCAAGTCGTCGCAGCTCAGTCCAAACTGCACTAGAAGTCTTGTCAGAAAAGATTAAAAGATAATAATTATTCTTCGCAGTACGTACCAAACATTGTACATCATTTCTTAGTCTCTTAAAGATGTTATATGAATCGACCTTATAATCCCTGCGCCATCTTCTGAGCGCTTCTGTCTCTTCTCATCGCGTCCGTAATTTCAATGCTCAACCACGGTGCCGGAAGATTCTTGAATTTGCCGCGACGAAGAGATGCATATTTATTCACATACTGCAGTAAACATTGATTTAGAATGTCAACCTTTTTATCAAGCAACGTTGAAGAGTTCAAATCATTTCAAAAAAGGAAAAAAAAGCGTTAAAGACACGCCAAACAAACATATCTTTATCTACAAAACCTGTTTTACAAAAAAAGTGATATCAAAAATAGCACCAAGTACACTTGTGTACATTTTAATTATAACCATTATATAAAATAATATATATTAATATATAAGTAATTAAAATTAATATAATTAATATATATTAATTAAAACCAGTCTATAAAACCTAAAAAGTATAAAATCATTGTATCAATAGTTAGATTTTGCTTTTTGTGAAAAGTCGAAACATAAAAACATAATTAAGGCAAAAAACTTGGCGTGGCTGCACCGAAAACTATAGCAGACGTGTTTGACCTGCGCGGTTTATGTCA
Organism: Pseudomyrmex gracilis; assembly: GCF_002006095.1. NCBI lineage: Eukaryota > Metazoa > Arthropoda > Insecta > Hymenoptera > Formicidae > Pseudomyrmex > Pseudomyrmex gracilis. The sequence goes on from NW_018022385.1 coordinate 9,587, forward strand.
CATACAAAATCAAACCAGTCAGCAGTGCACTAAAAAGGAAATAATTATTACATTAAGCATATGCAAACTTTTGATAAGATTTTCACTTTTCCTTGTCTGGTTTAGACAGAACAATGCTATTTTTATATAATTACTCTGAAAGTATTTATATAAAATAAATTTTTTATTTTTACATTGACGATTAAGTCTATGTGTACATGAAAACAAAAACTTTGTTATAATTTACTTGAAGCACATAATACTTTGTTTAAATATGCTAAAGATTGTGAGAATTACAAAATTTATTAATACTCCAACATTAAAAACACTAGTACCTATTATGTATACAGGGTGCGTCGCCAAAATCCGGACAAATTTCAATTTGATATTTCCTCCGTTCAGTACCATTGGCAGATGTCGCGATTGGCATTCAAATAGCTTGACGCATGTACTAAACTACCATAACTTCGAAACAGTCGCAATGTTGAAACCCAGTGCGGAGTACAACCGAAGAGCCGCGATTATCG
>NW_018022385.1:10967-17958 GCF_002006095.1 Pseudomyrmex gracilis
AAGCGGGGGATATATTGAGTGAATATATTATTTATGGCCTTACAAACAATGGGGCTAAACAAATTTTGTAAATCTTTTCATTGTAGCAATAAAACATATTTAGAAAAACATATATAATTTGTCCGGATTTTGGCGCCGCACCCTGTATATGTACCACTAATGCTTCACAAAAGAAATTGTTATTTAATAAAAGATTTTTGATTAGGTATTATCATATTCATGTACGTTTACATGATAAACAAAATTTATTCTTTAATTGATTGTGAGATGCAGCCACGCCAAGTTTTTTTGCATTAATTAGTTTTTATGTTTCGACTTTTCACAAAAGACAAAGTCTAACTATTGATACATTGATTTTATACTTTTTAGGTTTTATATACTGTTTTTAATTAATATCTATTAATTATATTAATTTTAATTAATTATATTAATATATATTAATATATATTATTTTATATAATGTTTATAAAATTAAAATGTACACAAGTGTACTTTGTGCTACTTTTGATATCACTTCTTTTGTAAAACAGGTTTCGTAGACAAAAATACGTTTGTTTGGCGTGTACTTGGCGCCTTTTTCCCTTTTTTAAAAAGGTAAGTTTTACGACATAGCACACATTTTGTAGAATATACGTTTATCTTCAAATTCATCTTTCCTATTCTCTCTTTTCTTCTCAATTTTTAACAATGTAACGATGCTAATCGTTACGACTGGGACCGACCATCCGTTCCGGCCCAAACACGGCGCATTGCGCTTAATAAAATATATTAACAATTAAAACTGAGATTTATCTCGGGCTCTGAAGTCTTTACACTAATAAATGATTGGTCGTTTAAGAGCCGTTCGCAGGATGTTATGCGGGAAATATGTCTATATATATATGTGCGTGTGTACACATGTATAATCGAATTCACGTTTTTCACGTGAGGTTTTTGAATTGTAATTACAATTCCAATAATCATATAGGATGCTAAATTTTGCATCTTGTATATAAAGAACCTCGAATATCCCCCTAAATTAATTTAAAATATTGCAAAAAAAAACTCCTCAGCCAGGAATCGAACCTGGAATCTCCGGCTTTCCGGGCCGTCGCCTTCCCTGTTAGGCTACCGAAGCACTTGGAGTTTGTCTAGCAATATTATGTACATTTCTTGAAGATGTTTTTGATATTGTAATAACGCTTCGTGCGACAGCGTGAATTTAACAATTACAACTGAGATTCATTTGGGGCTCTAAAGTCTTTAAACTAATAAATGATTGGTCGTTTAAGAACCGTTCGCAGGATGTTATGCGGGAAATATGTCTATATATATATGTCGTGTGGACTTACAAAACTGCGTTTCCATACTTTTTACTGCCAGTGCTAAACAACTATGCTTCACTTCACAAGTGCTATAGATTTCCAGTAGTGGCAGTGAATATCAGAACGCAGCCTAATATCGAAAAACGTTGTCGTACGGAACAAGCGCGTTACGTACGTTGCTTTGTGGCTAGAGATGGCCAATTGTGACTTGATTAATCGACAATCGAATTGTTTTTGTTCATAATCGATTGTTTTTTTTGCGATTGTTACAAATTCGATTAATCAATTGTATGATTGTTTTTGGGTTGCAAATAATCGGTAATCGAACAAAAAACTTCTATTTCCAGTTTGTTGTTTATCTCGTCCGCTGCTTTTTTCTGATTTAGTGATGTTTTGTCTTGATTTTTTTAAATGTATTTTTTATATAAATACGCAACTTTATAGTAAAGAGTCGGAGATTTTGCAATTTAGTCCTTAAGTTCTAAAAAATTAAACTACATGCAAGCAATTTTTTTAATGCAATTTCAGCAAAAGTGCAGTTTGATTCTTGTCGACTCTTAATATCTTTACAACATTAATATTTTTAATGTCTTTATGTTTAAATATACTTTGTTTTCTTTTTATTTATTAACACTCTATGTGTTTCTCTATTTGTATTTTTATTCATCAAAAATAAAACAAAAAATTATTAAAACGCTCGTAATGTAAAAACAAATTAGTATATCGTTGAGTAAGGTCAATATCGAGCAAAAAACGTGATGACAGTATAAAATTATAGTATTTAAACGTAATAAATTATATAATACATATTATGCAAATGCGAAACGTTTCGACATTCACTGATGTCCTCCTCAGTCGCAGTGTACAAAAAGTTAAAATTAAGATGTCATGGTGTTATATATAAGGCAGGTGGTCGTACCTCGTGTAATGTTCCTGTCGTTACAATGTAAAATCAAAAGATAAAGTCAAAGTACACAAAACTCACAAAACGTAAAATATAAAAATCAAAAGAAACTTACACTTGAACGGTAAAGAGTCGAATGATAGTCAAAGGCAAGAGACAAACATATTTATAATCTTACTGGAGAAGATGGAAGAATCAGTTGGATTTAAATTTTAGACAGAGTCATCTTGTTTAAAAGATCAAGGTAAGCGTTATTCAAAGATTCGGTGTCTGTTACTAAATTGAGACTCTGATGTTGTCGCTTAATGTGAATAGTCTCAGAAATTATTCTTTTATAGAAATTCGGTTCTCTGTCTAAAACCTTAACATTATCCAAATCGAATAAATGATTAAGTTGTAAGCGGTGTTGAGAAATGACGGAGAGCTGAGCTGTGTCTTTCGATATGTTATTTACATGCTCTTTCAATCTTGTTTTTAATTGTCTCTTAGTTTGACCAACATAAGACGCACAACAATCATTACAATTTATTTTATATACGACATTAGAATTCGAAAGATGAGGAGTGTTATCTTTGTGAACTTTACTTAAATTTAGTTGATTAAAGCATCTGTATCCAGACAAAACGTCCGTGTTATGAAAGGCACGCTTCACACTTTCAGACAGGTGTTTGATGTATGGAAACACAATAATTCTTTTGTTATTGTCATTGACACGAACGTCCTCATAATAATTTGATTTTAACTTTGAATTTTAATCAATTTCTTAATTCTAGAGTTAATGTTATAAAATGTAATAATTAACACCTGTCTGAAAGTGTGAAGCGTGCCTTTCATAACACGGACGTTTTGTCTGGATACAGATGCTTTAATCAACTAAATTTAAGTAAAGTTCACAAAGATAACACTCCTCATCTTTCGAATTCTAATGTCGTATATAAAATAAATTGTAATGATTGTTGTGCGTCTTATGTTGGTCAAACTAAGAGACAATTAAAAACAAGATTGAAAGAGCATGTAAATAACATATCGAAAGACACAGCTCAGCTCTCCGTCGTTTCTCAACACCGCTTACAACTTAAACATTCATTCGATTTGGATAATGTTAAGGTTTTAGACAGAGAACCGAATTTCTATAAAAGAATAATTTCTGAGACTATTCACATTAAGCGACAACATCAGAGTCTCAATTTAGTAACAGACACCGAATCTTTGAATAACGCTTACCTTGATCTTTTAAACAAGATGACTCTGTCTAAAATTTAAATCCAACTGATTCTTCCATCTTCTCCAGTAAGATTATAAATATGTTTGTCTCTTGCCTTTGACTATCATTCGACTCTTTACCGTTCAAGTGTAAGTTTCTTTTGATTTTTATATTTTACGTTTTGTGAGTTTTGTGTACTTTGACTTTATCTTTTGATTTTACATTGTAACGACAGGAACATTACACGAGGTACGACCACCTGCCTTATATATAACACCATGACATCTTAATTTTAACTTTTTGTACACTGCGACTGAGGAGGACATCAGTGAATGTCGAAACGTTTCGCATTTGCATAATATGTATTATATAATTTATTACGTTTAAATACTATAATTTTATACTGTCATCACGTTTTTTGCTCGATATTGACCTTACTCAACGATATACTAAAAATAAAACGCATAAGAATCCACAATTTCCCATCACGCATATACTTTTTATCTTCGTTGAGATAACGAACATATTTGAAATAAGTCTAATGAGTACACACGCATGCTGTATGTCTACGCTATAATGGTTCAAATGATATATGTATAATTATATCTAATAATAATTATATTTTTTCATTCACTTTGTGACTTGCATTACCTAATAATTATTTTCATTTATGTTTTACGAAAGAACGTAACGCAATGCGACTTTTCTTTTAAATATATATATATATATTGGTATTTCCTACCAAATAAGATAATTTCTTTTAATTAAAATAATTTTTTTTGTCTTTATTTGATTTAAAAAGAAAACGAATAATCGATTATTTTCCGATTATTTTCCAAATAATTGATCTAACACAATCGATTATTTGAAAAATCGAATTGTTTCGAAATCAATTATTTTTTCACAATTGGCCATTTTTATTCGTGGCCGGCTTGGTAGAAAGGAGACAGACCATACTATGTCTGCACTCTTCCACGAGCCGAGCGGCCGAGTGTGACGTCACGCACACAGACGCTGCTGCGCTTGTGTGAGCGGTCCCCACCACCTCTGTTGCTCATGTTGCAGCCGGCTAGAGTTTGCACCACTGGAGCTCAGATCCACCTGATCTCCGAATCTAACGAGAAGCACCTGGGGAAGCTCTTCCTCGGTCGGGCAAACCGACAGCGACTCAAGATTCGATCCTCACCGGGAGAAGAAGTTACTTTTCTCTCCGCCGGGTAAACCGGCATCCGTTCCGCTCCGTTTCGGGAAATATTGTATTCTCCGCCGGATAAACCGGCATCCGTTCCGCTTTGCTCCGGGGGAATATTGTATTCTCCGCCGGGTAAACCGGCATTCATTCCGCTTCGTTCTAGGGGAATCTTGCATTTTCCGTCGGGCAAACCGGCATTTCTTCCGCTCCGTTTCAGGGGAATCTCGCATTCTCCGCCGGGTAAACCGGCACTCCTCAGAGGAATCTCTCCGCCGAGAAAACCGGCCTCCGTGTCAAGCCGTTCCGGGAGAACGTTATTCTCCCCCGATTAAACGAAAGCGCCGCGCAACGCCTAGCGGAAAAAGTCAACCGTACGCCGGTCTCACATTCGCGTCAGCAATATATTAATTTCACAAGAAGCGTTTTAATCAGCGCGTGAGAAAGCGTATTTCTTGACCGAAGTCACTGTTTCGTTTCCGTTTAAAATTTAAGAACACTAACGAAAACACTCTCTTCAAAAACTCACTTTCCAAGATTACATCTCTAACCTACTCTGTAAATATTTTCTTTCAATCTTTTCTTTTTCTTTTCTTTAATAAACGCATATTATCATTTTGTTAAATTACAAACCGTGTCTACTTTGATTTTCTTTTCCTTAACTGAGCCCTGTTCCCGGTGAGCTACTCCGCAGCTTCAAATAAATAAAACGGAAAGGCTTTGACGAAAAGTCGAACCGTTACAACAATAATAAAATATTTATTTCTTTATTTTTTCCAAGAAAAGAATATAAACATTTGTAGCACCTTTAGGCCAATGGTGTTTTCTAATTTGGATATCATCAATTCTGAGCCAGCTCGATTTTCCGTCTCTGCACATATTTGTATAGTGACTCTTTTCAATACACAGACCATTAGTAAATATGGCATTCATTACTTTATACAGCTGTCCATCCACTGACTAACTGACACTTTAGTCGTAAGTAAGAGACACACTAATGTGGGAGAGTAAGATTTAATAAATCGTTTAGATCATAACTTTTTTTCTTTAAATTAATAACAGGAATTGAAATCATAATATTATTTGACACAACTGTATTTGTATACTCACAATTTTTACATCGTGTAGTCGAAGTTATTTGATGCTTCACTACATTTTTTATAAAATCTAATTTTGCGCAAAGAGTCAAAAGAAATTCACAAGCATCACGATTTACATTATTGTTCGAAAAAGTATCTTCTAGATATTGTCGTATTCTATATGTATTTAAATTAGGCATTCCATTTTCATATTGATGCATTAATACAAGTAAAATATTTTCTTTATTGTATTTAAATATTTGTTTTCTACTGATATTTAAGTGTAAAAGACATTACATTATTCCATTTGCATAGGATGAAACTGTATCTGTGTTTTGGAAACCACAAATAATTCAATCAGTACTTTTTTTGAACAATTTGATGTGGTTCTTGTACAGAAGCAATTACTTTTGATGAAGTCCACAGATTATTATGTTTAACCCTACGAATCTTTTGTTTTGAAACACGAATCATTTGTGTTTCAAGTTTATGTATTTTTTTTAACCTATTATTGTATTCAATAATAGTTTTTTCACTAGCTTTTACAGATGAAAGATCATAATTAATTAAATACAATCCTTCTAGAGATGTTACTCGAGACAATGCAACATAAATTTGACCACGACTGAATACAGAATTACCTACATCCATAATAGCGTTCTGCAAACTCAATCCTTGGTTTTTGTGGATTCTATATATATATATTCTTGAGTGATTCTATAACTCAGGCACAATGGAAATTGTTTTCTACTTACATATATTCGTACCATAACTGGAAATTTGACACTTACTTTCTCAATTAAAAATTCTTTACCCTACCCGGCAAAAGAAGATTTATTTTTTCTATGTTTTTATTTGATATATCCTTATCAACAGAAATCACTTTACCAATTGTAATGTTTCCAAGTTCTTTGCTACCATCGACGTTGCGTCTTATCATAACTTTTGCTCCAATTTTAATAATAATTTTTTTGAAAGTCCGGCTGTTCTTGAATTATCATCTTCATAATTTGACAATATTTTTCCAACTTTTTTTTCTACGAAGCGATTACAATTTATCTTATCTTCTGCAATTAATACTATTTCTTCACCAGTAATTTGATTTAGCATTGCCTCACTAAGAACGTTACACATGTGACAAGTAGGCAGTAAGCATACAGTATACGGTAAAACTGCAGAAAAGGGGAGCAGCTTCCGATGACCTTGAGCTTAGGATATATTGTCAAGGTCGTAGCCCCGAGTAAGGTTCCGCAGGTTTTATCCGGCGGTCATTGTTTGTTTACAAGTTATTATAAAAAAATGTTTTACAAA
>NW_018022385.1:18844-20432 GCF_002006095.1 Pseudomyrmex gracilis
CGCCCCCCCTGCGGGGGGGCTCCACTATCCAAAAACTAGACACATAGGTTTGGGTTGAACCTCGTTTTGCGTGAGAAATGCATGCGTGGATGCAATGAAACTGCGATTACGTCGCTATATGATTTGTTTTGATTTCTTCGTTGCGATACATGTATATACCTATTATTTTCACGAGGGGGGAGCAGGGAGAAGGGGCGAAGCCCCTCCACCTGCGGGGGGCGCAGCCCCCCCCTGCCTACACCCTTACAACATAAAAAAAATGTACATGATGTCGGAAAAACAAATTTCTTTATGACACTTTTTTTGTTCATAACTTTTTTATAAACAATGACCGCCGGATAAAACCTGCGGAACCTTACTCGGGGTCACGACATTGACAATATATCCTAAGCTCAAAGTCATCGGAAACTGCTCCCCTTTTCTGCAGTTTTACCCAGTATACTATATGTCGGCGACTCACTAATACCATTACATAGTTCGTTCAATCTAGATTCCATAGATACACCTTTAAAGGATAGTATTTTAGTTTGAAGAAGTTTACAATCAGATTGAGTCACTAATTCAATACGAAATCTCGACAGTAACTCACGATAAAATTCATCTTCTTGCTGCCGCATATTAATTGTTAATTAATTGTAGTCCAACAATCTAGTCCACAAATTAATGGCCTCCAACAAACCGAGATATGTATCAATTTTTTCCTTTGATGAGCTCACAAAAATAGGATCATTGTTTACAGGAGGTAATTGAAGCAAATCTCCAAATAGAAGAATATGTTTTCCACCAAACTAACCCGAGTCGAAATTTAGGGTCTCCATTGAATTTCCTGAATTTCTCTTTTTGAGATAGAAGTAAGAGAGTCAAGTAGACGTTATCGACTGCAAAATATATGTACATAATAGCTGCCACTTTGACGTTACAATACGTCCGAAATTTCCTTCTTTCCTGCTACCAGCATTAATATAGGGTTTCATTAAAACCTTTTTGTTTGACCTTTCGGGTCAACAAACTTCTTTATTTGAAAAAGTTATCTTAACAAACGTTTTGACCCCAAATTTGGGTCTTTTTCAGTGTCTAAATACAATAATTATACAAATTACCTTAACATTCTAATAAAATGGGGTACTATCGCATAATGCAAAATACAAGGACATTTTGAAAACTTACTCAAAATTCGTAAATATAGGAAGAACTCAGTCCATCAGCCGCTACCAAAAAATAATACTAACGTTTTGGAGATGACATTCCGAAAAACAACGCGAACTAATAACTAGCGCTACAGCTATCGACAGACTGAGTTACAGCCTTTACAACGTTACTACTCCAAAAAAACAGTCCCCCACCATTTAACCATATCATGCGCAACCTTCGCAAGAATGCTTATGTCGCTCTATACAACTCCAAAAACGGGAAATAAGGTTTTAGTTTATCCGTGTTCGACAAATAATATTAATTGAATGATCTAGTAGTTTAAGAGGGTACTGGATACCGACTATAGACACCTGTAAACCGACGATTCTAAGTTTTCTTTTTGAGCCGTATTTACTGCATCAAATCCAAAATGCTTCTACAGAAATAAGTGAATTGT
>NW_018022385.1:21823-22948 GCF_002006095.1 Pseudomyrmex gracilis
GCAGCACCACCCGCACAAGCAGCAGAGAGGCAACAGTTTCAAAATGTGAGTACGATTTTATACAAAAAGTCTGTGCGTGTGCATGTGCGTGTTGTGTCGCGTATGAGTACGCGCGTGCGTGTGTACGGATGTGTGTGTAAATTGATATAACGCACTACATATTAATATTATTACATGGTGCATTGTGTGTTGCATGTATGTGTAATTNACCTGTCCTGTCATATATATAACCTGTATGTTGTTTTCCATACTTAGATAGCATGCTACATGTAACATGTAGCTTTGATTTAGAAGTGAGATGCAGCATCATTGGTACTCACTTCAACAAATCAGAGAGAAAGAGAGAGACTGATATCAATGGCGTTTACATTGTGTAGTAGTTCATGCAACACACACATTTATTTGTTGAAATGAGAAGCAATGACACAGCTTCTCTCTTCAATTAATCAAACTTGCGCGTTGCACATATACTATCTCAAAGTAAAAGCACTTAGATGCATGTATGACACAAAGTGTATATATGTGTAATGTCTATACAATAAAATGTATGTGTGACATACATATATACATATATAGCATATTAGTATTGTTTTATGTACTTTCAGCAAGAAGAATACGGGAGAGGAGGATACAGAAGAGGACGAGGAGGAGGATATCAAAGAGGCAGAGGAGGATATCAAAGAGGAGGACTACGGAGACAAATCCGGACATTGGAGAGAAAACTTTATTATGAACTACAAAAAAAGATAAAAGATGTGCCCGCGACTCCAGCACCACCAGTATACACGTCTCCACCACCACCAGCATACGCGCCTCCACCTGCACCAGTATACGCGCCTCCACCTGCACCAGTATACGCGCCTCCACCTCCATCAGTATACGCGCCTCCACCACCATCAGTTTATGCGCTTCCACCACCACCACCAGTATATGTGTCTCCACCACCACCACCAATATATGTGTCTCCACCAACAACAGTATATGCGCAATCTCCATTCCAATATGCGCAATATGCGCGATATCTATAAGAAGGTAAAGTTTTATTTAATAAATGTAATTATAAAATGTAAATATAAATATTTTTAATCTTATTATTATAATATTATATAACAAACAAGTGTATAA
>NW_018022386.1:0-6261 GCF_002006095.1 Pseudomyrmex gracilis
TCTATGTCAGATAGGATTACAAATGTTATTTTATACATGATTTGTAAAGATTTACTTCCCATATCTATAATTGAAAATGAAGGATTCTTAACTCTCCTTAAAGTTCTAGCACCACTTTACAATCCTCCTTCAAGAAACACGATTACAAGAAAACTGGAATATTGATACAATATAATGAAAGAGAAGTTCATAAAAGATATCCAACAAGCAAAATTCTATTGTTTGATTTGCGATAACTGGACCGATTGCACCAACCAAAGTTATTTAGGGGTAACGATACATTACTTAAGCATTTCACTAGAAATAAAAAGTGGATGTCTTGGATGTATTCCTCTTTATGAACGTCACGTCGCTGTATATCTTAAAAAAAGTTTATGTGATATAATAGAAGAATATAGTCTTTCTAAAGACAAACTAACAAGCATAATATCAGATGGTGAGTCAGCCATTAAAAAAGCTTGTACTGAGATAGTTGGGAAAGATGCACATCTTGTTTGCATAGCTCACGTTGTCGCACATCTTCTCCCTGATGCATTATATGATTTTAAAGAAGTAATGTATATCATTGACAAAATGAAATCAATTGTGACACATATTAGGAGAANTATCCGAGCATCGGATAAATTAAAAGATATGCAATTAAAAGAAGGAAAGAGTGAAGGAACTGTGCTTCACTTAATACAGGACGTCCCCACTCGATGGACTACTAAAATAGACATGATTGAGAGATATTTAGAATTGGAGCAATATATTTATACAGTTTTGTTAGAGTGTGAAAGTTCCACTGATATTTTAAACAGAGAANAAACATACATTGTCAAAGACATATTTCCATTAATAGAACCGANACGAGATGTTATAACAGAAATAAGTGGAGATAAATATCCTACTTGTAGTATTATAATTCCTATTGTACATTGTATGGAACAGAAGATAAACAATGGAAACCCACAAACAGAAATAGGGAAACAATTAAAGACAAGAATTCAAACTGCAATATGCAACAGATTCAAAAATTTTGAGCACTTGCCATTATTATCAACAGCTACAATACTAGATCCACGCTTTAAAAAAGTGCACTTCAAAGATCCGTTAGCTGTTTCAGCGTTAAATCGCATTAATATTATGATTAAAGACATCAAACACTGTTGAACACTGACACATCTATCTAACTTTACCTCAAGTAAAAGAAACTACTAGTAGTATATGGGATTTTCACGATTCATTGGATATTGAACCTTCTACATCAACTAGAGTTGCTGACCATTCGAGAAATCTTGAGTTAGAGCAGTATTTGCAATTGAAAAGGATTTCGAGAAAGGAAGATGTTTTTAGATATTGGAGAAATGTCGAAAAAACATTTCCTTTTTTAAGTCAAATTGCATTAAAACAACTATCAATTATAGCGACAAGTGTTCCATTGGTACGTCTTTTTTCAAGAGCTGGGCTTATCAAACGGGATAATTGCAGCAGATTAATTGGTAAACATTTAAACATGATATTATTTTTAAGCTTGTTAACTCAAGAAGAGTGGTGTGTCTTCTAAACAAGTTTTATTTATTTATTTAACTGTTCTGAAGTTCTGTTTTTATCTTGTTAAATTTTGTTTATTGGTTGTCTATAATAAACCTTAAGATTTCTTTTTATTTGGTGCTTGGTTTAATGGTTTATATATATTTTCTAATTGCAACATACTGAGAAGATCATAAAGCTTCTGCCAAAAACCCAACAATCCTTTTCCCCCATCATTTATTCAAATATATTCTTGCTGTCTTGTGTGGATGAAAGCATGCTGCTGATTTTCATCATCATTATCTCATTTATTACCTAAATCTATCAGGCAAGTTGTTAATTAATAACAGTTAAGAATAAATTAATTTTCCTACTCTAATACCTATAATTTTTATCTTTAACTTTATGGTTAATGGAAAATACTCTTAAAAATACACTTTTGCAATTTTAAGAATGTTCTAATTGTAATTTTTATGGTTTTCAGAATTTACAAATTAGAACGGAATTCAAATTTCCTGACTTAAATAAACTACATTGTATAAAACAAATAAATCAATAACAATCTTTCTTAAATATGTTTTATATATTTACTAATTGTCTTATATATTTACTAATTTCACTAAAAGCTTTTGTATCTTCCATTCAAATAATATATACAATACTATTTTTGGTTAGTTGTTCATTGATTCTTCGATTCTTTTCAAAAATAATCGATTTTAATGTATCGATCTTTTATTACAATCGATTTTTAAATATCGATTCTTTTGGACAGAATCGCCCATCCCTATATATAATGCCAATGTAAAACTGCAATGTTCATACAATGTGCAAACACGTAGTTATTCTCAATTCTGTTTTGGAATGCGGCTACTGTGTGACGGTGAATAGGTTTAAAAATTATTCCCAGGAAACACTAAAAGTGCTCTCCGGTCGTAGAACTTCCCAAAACGATCGCCTCTCTTAATCTTAAGACGTAACACGGAACGGAATCACTGCCTGACTAGTTTCCTAGAAGAAGATCACTGCCTGACTGATTTTCTAGGAGAAGATACAAAAAGATACTGTCGTAAAAATTATTGTTTTATTTGTTTTTATGACAAATATCATCCTCCACTATGTATTGTCACATCTAGTTTAAATAAATAAGATATGTTGCATATATTTTTATACATGTTACGTACAATTATGTATTCGCTTTTTAAAAACACAATTAGTAATAATTTATTTATTTTCACTGTATTTTTTGAATCACGGACTTTTTATGCAAAAAAATACACTTTTATAACATGCAATAAATAAATAAAAAAACATTATTTACATTTAGATTATATTATAGAATTTAAAAAAAAAAAAAAAGTATATATCGAGACTCGAACCAGCAGCATCGACACTACTAACCTAGTACGCTACCGCTACGCTACGCGCTCTTCGGTTAAACGGCCTATTTCATATCCTCATAAGGTACCTAGACATTTTCAAATTCGATTTTCTCGCAAATGCTTGAGTAGTGCATCTTATTACTTTACCCTGCAATACTCCACATAGTCATCTATCAATCCTATAAATTTTGTCCAAATCGATTGATACAACGTCGTAGTCTCTCTTTGTTAGAATTTTTTTGCACGAGCGACTTCGGACTTAGAATATTTTTGCACCAGCAAATTCGGACTTAGAATATTTTTTCTACCTACGGATCTTGATTTTATTTAATGGTAAGAATCTTGCATACTTTGTAACCTTTCTTAGTTCGTTCACGGATGTGGAATTCTAATATACTTTTACGTAATATACTCATACTTGTTACTTATTCCTGTAAAAGTTAGACTCTGCCTTTTCGCGCATTTCCTTCATCCCAAGAACAAGAGTGGTGCACACGAGTGCACGCTTGTTATTCCTTTTCGTTCTGTGGACAAGGGTGGTGAACACGAGTGCACCCTTGTCGTTTTTCCTTCGTCTTGTAGACAAGAGTGGTGCACACGAATGCACGTTTGTTTTTTTCTGTGGACAAGAAAGGTGCGTCCCTAATGCACGTTTGTCGCTCCTTCTAGATACAAGGGTAAAGACGGTGCAATTAGATTGCATACTTAATCTGCGTATCTTCTCCTAGGAAACCAGTCAGGCAGTGATTCCGTTCCGTGTTACGTCCTAAGATTAACAGAGGCAATCGTTTTGGGAAGCTCTACGACCGGAGAGCACTTTTAGTGTTTTTTGGGAATAAATTTTAAACCTATTCACCGTCACACAGTAGCCGCATTCAAAAACAGATTTGATAATAACTATGTTTTTATTGCAACGCGCACACGCTATATGACCGGCAATGGTGTAAGGTGGTGTAATTACTGAGTGGTAGTGGAAAATATGCACAGATTCGTACGTTCTAACTATACCACAACACTCTTGGCAAAGTATCTGATTTGTAAGGAACTTGAACGTTCCGCGTAGTAACTTACAGGTCATAATTTACCCGACTTGTCGTTGACACAAACTACACGACTCTATGCTTCAAATTTCTATCAAATTACTGCTGCACCGTACATAGAGAACGTTGTTTACACGAAGCGGACCTGGTACAAGTCGTTGATGAGAAGTGACTACTTTGAACGGTTCAAAAGACTGAGCTACGTAGGCACAATTTTCACAATAGGGTTTGTTGGTAAAAACGCGTAGCTCGCCCTTAATAGTTTTGCACAGAACTAAACGATTTTCTAAATAATTTATTAACACATGGGGCCCGAATAATGGAAAATTGTTGGATCATGTAAGTGATAAAATTTTTGGTTTGGCATTTGACTTAGAAAAGACAGGTATTTTTCCGAACACAAACGACAATTTCCGAGAAATTGTATTACTTCTACCCTAACTCCACACTTTACACAGGGAACCGGAGAGCTTCTACTACCGATTATTACGGCGTGAGAATTAACTAATTCGAACGGTTCTCCCGGAAAAATAGTTTGAAAGCAGTTATTGCAATACAATTCACCGGTCAAAACACGAACTCTAGCGTGCACTTGTCTACACCTGCCAAGGTTATATTTTTGGTGGTGATCAAGAGCAGGAGACAAATAAACTAGCCGTTGGTCGGTTCGCTTTTGAGGTTTACACATTTAATATTGATAGTTACTTAACATAAAACGGCTTATAACTAAAGTTTACAAAGACTCAACGGATACAAAATCTGGCAGCGCTTCGCGATGTACATGTGATAACAAAGATCAGAACTAGGAACTTTGCAGAAATATATTATCTGTTCGGTGATTAACTTAGACTTATACCACGATGTTTCGGCGTACGTTTCGTATCGCGGATCCTCTTTGGAAATAACCGGTTGTAGAAAAGTTTTAAGTATAGCTATCGGTACCAAACGTTTCCAAATACTGTTCTTACAAGTTATATTTTCTACGGATATCACGGTTGGATAATTTTTGGATTTTAATTCGGGAGCTGTTAAATTTTCTGGTTGAGAATTAGTAGAAGTCGTTGGAACTTGTGAATTTGAGATATCTGCTTCTTAAAAACCTCCTTCGGTTTTACTCTCGTGTGAGTTTTCGTAACTGTACTTTTCTTCCGGTTCTTACGCCTTGTCTATTCGGCCGTGGCATCTACGGAACAACTTGAAATAGAAACGGAATCTTATGATTCCTGGATGCTGCATTACTACCTTGCTAGGAACAGTGGTTCGCTTCCTTATACAAGCGCACACAACTGCTTAAATTGACGGATGAGTAAAAGAAGACGTGTCTTGGGATAACGTCTCTTGGATTTGATAGGACTGGCGGGTCGCTTCCTTAATCAAGCGCTTCAGCCAGGGTGAGAGGATTGGCCTGAATCCACTAGTAATTGAAATTAAACTTGAATAGCAATGATATTTGACTTGAAGTTGAAGCAGATATTCTTCATTTATGGAAATGGTGAGTGTACCTGACTCTAACGTTGTTACGCGGCTTATAACCAGGGCGCTTCCTTATACAAACGCTTCACCTGAGAAAGTTCCTACAGAGATTTAATTTTATAAGTAAAACGCAGTTGCTAACGATTCTTTACGCGTGTCTTGCAACCAGGGCGCTTCCTTATACAAGCGCTTCAACCAGAGCAAGATTCTAACAGACTTAAAACAAAGTTAAATGAAGTAGAACTGTGTAGTGTAAGAATGAAGAGTAAGAATAAGAAGTGACTGAATGAGAATTGAGAATGAGAATGAGAAGTGAAGCTCCGGGTTCCGTGATGCGTCTTTTATACCCAGTTTGCCTGGTAGAGGGTCAGTCTCTTAGTTTAAGATGGGAGCTGGAGGCGACCAATAAAAGACGCGTGCAACGGGAAAGTCCTGTTGTGGTGGGAACCAAACTTTTCTCACGAGCTCATGGCTCAGGAATGTCGGGCGGATAAGATATCGTCGGTGCTCTCGCCTCGGCGAAGCACAAAGAGTTTGTATTTATTCTTCTGATAAGATAAGGTAGTCGCCGTCACTACGGCGCCTCGTTTCGGTTTGACTCAAAGGTTGCGATAGCTCTGGAATTCTCGCCTCGGTAAAATACAAAGGCCCGGAAAGTTTTCTCTGTCGTGGTATGAACTCGAAGGGCGCCCGAATGTCGTGTGACTTTTCGTGAGTACATATGCACCGTACAAAGATTTACGCATGCTATACTTAGGTCTTATTCTATAGTTAAGTCACTTCTTGTGCTTCTGGAACGCGCACGAAAAACTTCAAGCCTATATGTTAAACTTACTATACTAGTACATATATATATA
>NW_018022386.1:6295-13429 GCF_002006095.1 Pseudomyrmex gracilis
ATATATATATAATAGAACATTTCAGCATAACATCCTGCAAAGCGGCTTGTATGATCTTATTCTTATTCATTTCTTAGTTATTACTTCAAGAGAACCTTAAGTTTCTGTATTAATTGTTGATTCACGCTGATCGAAAATGCGTTATTAGTTTATCAATGTCCATCTTTGATATATGTACGAATGTCTCCAAGTGCCTCGGTAGCCTAACAGGGAAGGCGACGGCCCGGAAAGCCGGAGATTCTAGGTTCGACTCCTGGCTGAGAAGTATTTTTTCGCAATATTTTAAAATTAGTTCGGGGGGTATTTAGGGTCTTTCATACATGAGATGCAAGTATAGCATATTGTATGATTTTAAGAATTGAAATTTTAATTCAAAAAACACGTGTAAAAATTTACATGTGAACATATATATGTATATACATATATATAATAGAACATTTCAGCATAACATTCTGCAAAGCGGCTTGTATGATCCTATTCTTTTTCATTTCTTAGATTATTTCTGTTACTCGGACTTAGAATATTTCTGCTACTCAAACTTAGAATATTTTCGCTACTACAAGTCGGGACAAAATATTTCTCGGCGCTCGGATATAAACTACTATGTTAAGAATTTTCAATTATCGATAACCTTCCCTGTTTTAAACGGGTGATTTTAACATAAATATATACACATACATATATATATATATGCGTTTTTCTTTGTTTATTTTTGTATTCCGTCTAAATTATTAGTTAGATTCTGGCTTTTCCCGAGTCAGTCCCATCTTAAAGACAAGAGAGGTGCATGAATAGTGCACGTTTGTCATTTCCTTTTATTCTGTAGTCAAGAAAGGTGCTCACGAGTGCACGCTTGTCGTTTCCTTCTGTTTTGTAGACAAGAAAGGTGCTCACGTGTGCATGCTTATTGTTTTCTTCTATTCCGTAGATAAGAAATGTGTTCACGAGTGCACGCTTGTCACCTCCTTTCAAGATACAGGAGTAAGAGAGGTGCAACTCGATTGGACGCTTATTTTGTGTATCTGTTTTCAGAAACCACACCATTCAGCAACTTCAAGCCGCCAGAGAAGACGTCACACGCGTCGAGAAGGCAAAAACTATTAATTGAGAAATTTTTAAAGATATTATGCACGTGAGGGTCAATTTGATCCGTTATCCCTAGAGACAAGCAATACCCGTTCGACAAACACGGCAGGACGCGACGTGAGCAGACTTCCGTGTTCAGCAAATACAGGAGAACGTTCCGCAAGGCCTACTCGTGCGTTATAACAAGTATAACAGACGTCGAGAATCATCGTATTATTATTAGACCAAGGTAGAAGTTAATACAAATCAGCAAGCCTAGGGTGATGTACTCGGCCACAAGTCCGCCATCATATTCGCGAGTTAAAATATATATGGAGACAAAACGAAAGGCATTGTTGTCCAGAAAAAGGAACTAAGAATAAACAGTCTCGCTATTTTAAGTATATTTTGAAGAGTAATTAACACCCATATATACTACTATGCAATTATTAAAGTAGCGGTCAATAAATAAAGTGACAGCCGGTAATTCTGTCGATAAATAATTTGGTAATTACGTCGATAATAAAGTAACAGTCAATACTTCCGTCGGAAATTAAGTTGGTAATTACGTTGATACTAAAGTAACAGTCAATGAAGTGACAGTCGGTAATTCCGCCGGTAAATTCAGTCAGTAATTAAGTAGTGATCGGTAACTACCTGTAACAAAATATTGGTCGTATACACGTATACGCACTCG
This sequence comes from Pseudomyrmex gracilis, assembly GCF_002006095.1. Lineage (NCBI taxonomy): Eukaryota > Metazoa > Arthropoda > Insecta > Hymenoptera > Formicidae > Pseudomyrmex > Pseudomyrmex gracilis. Next base: position 8,058 of record NW_018022386.1, read on the forward strand.
TAAAATCCAGTCAGCCCGTCCTTGAATTCTTAATCTAAATCCTCATTCTCCGCCCCGGTAAAACCTAGTAAGTTGACCAAAAAGAGAGAACAAACGTTCAGCAAGCGTAAACGGTCTGGTTGTGTCGTAACCTTGCGCACCCGGACGTAACACCATCGTTTATTTCTTTTGGAATCTGGTTTTTTTGGGACAACTTACAAGGGGGAATTGTATGGTGAATCTGAGTGACAAATAACATCGTTTTCTAATAATTCTTTTATCTGTTTATCAATTTTTTCCTTGTGAATTGGTGGAAAACGATACTGCTTGGTATGCATTGGATTGTCATCCGTTGTATCTATTCTATGTGACAAAACGCTCGTGTACCCTAATTTGTCATCCGGAAATCGGAACAAGTCGCTGTGACTACTAATTATATTTGCAACGTGTTCGAACTCTTCGTCGGTCAAATCTTCTAGACAGAGTAGTACCGGAATGACTTGAACTCTCTCGTCATTTCCTTTTGTTTCGTTATTCGCGATTGCATAAGCTGGCGTTTTTTGCGCCGATCTCGACTTTATTTTAGAATATTGTTTCTTTCCTGTGGGTTTTCTTTGTAACTGGTGGCCTCGGTCACTATTGGACTTTGAAATAGAATTAGATTTAGAACGTCGCCGGCCTGAATTGGCGTTGGGGCTAGAATTCGAAACATCGCGGCAGCCTAAGTCGTCGCATGAATTAGAAGAAATAGAATTGGTTATGGGTCGACGGCCTAAGTCGTGTGATTTAGAAGAATTGTGACTTATTTGAAGATCTGAGTCATCAGACAATGAAACATTCAACATCTTGTCGAGCTCTTGAAGCTCTATTGTGGGTACTACTAACTCACGATCGATATCGTTTGCATTAAGTACTTGAACATATGCTCTTCTGTCTCGATTTGTGACCACTGCTTCGCCCACATACACGTTTTTGCAAATATCCAGTTGCGGTATGTAGCCTACAAATACGTTTCAGTTTTTTACTTTCACGTAGAAAGTAGTACGCGCTCTGGCGGGAATTACAACTGTTCCGCGAGTTGCACATGAAAGAGTCATTCCTTGCCACTGAATTGCTTACTGGTCAAAGTCATTTTTTGACGCTTCTTGCAGGAAGTCTGATCCTAGAATTCCTTCCTGGACAATAGGAAAATTGTTTGAGACTACATGTAAAAGAATCTGGTATCCTATAAATTTTATGACTATTGACCCAAGAGTTTGAATTCTTTCACTTGTTATGCCACTAAGGCTGAGTATTTCTTCATAAGAAATGAGAGTTTCGGGGTGGACGCTTCTTTTCTTTATAAGATTTGGAGAGACACCCGTGTCAACCATAAAATTAGTTTCCTGTAAGAAGCTAATGGCTGACATTAGCTGCGTTCCGTTTCACGCATATGGGCGCATTTATCTATACTATACGTAACGTGTACTATAGATACATGCGCGCATATGCGTAAAACAAAACGCAGCCATTGCTACGGTGGGTGCATGGCTAAAGATGTTGAGATTTAAGATGTGGACTCTGGCTGTTCTACAGCTTGGGAGTCTATTATGTGAATCGGACGTGCGCTCTGTGGCGTAGGACCCGCGCGATTCTGGTCCGGGCGTCTCGAGGGTCCAGGCTTGTTTCCCCCTGTTGGAGTTTTTGTGAATTATTATACTGCCTCTTTTGGCATTCATCGATCTCGTGGCCGGAATTTTGACAATAACGGCACCATTTTTCGGCTTTATTGTTTCGACGTTCGGGTGGTTTATTGTCTCGCCGATCTCGTGTGTTACGCGGAGATAAGGAGCGGATGTCGCCTCTGCGTGGAGCTTTGGGTCAGTTTTCATCGCGTTTGTTATTGTCATTTGGTCTGGGTTTGTAAGTCCACGATAGTCATTTAGAGAACAATAAGGAACCTGTTGACGATACTTGTCTGAGCGGCGTGACGGTGCTGAGTAACGACGGTTATCTTTGCAAAGCAAGGTGTCGAGTAACGATAATCGCTTGCAAGGCGCAATGGTGTAGAATAAGCAAGTGACCGGTTGATGTGATTCTCGTTTGTCCGTCCTATCGTTGCTCGAGTTTTGATTTCCGTATCGCTGTTTGTCTAATTCCTGTCGCCGATATTTTTAGTGCTTCCGCGAACGCGTCATGCGGAGAAGTTTAATTGTCTATCTGGAGTTGTAAGCAATACTCTAGCGATACACCGTCATAAAAAGATCTTGCCGTTATTCTATCAGTTTCTGAAGTAAATTTTATCTTAGATTTCCCGTTTGTCGTCTCTTAAAATCAAAAATAGTTAAACGGAACTCTTTAACGTGGCTGATATAATCTAATATATGCTCCCGTGGTCGCTTGTAAATAGAGCTAAACTTACCGCGATACTGATCTATAGTTTTCGATAAACCAAAGGCTTGATTTAAGAGGTCGATTACCTACGTTACCGAGTCGCTTCTTTCGATACGGCGTAATACGCTTTACCACAAAATTTATTCATCAGTAGTTCTGTCAAATTAAATTCACACCTAGCTAAGACAATTTCTTTGGCCCGCCTACACGCTTGCACAAACTGCGAGAGTGGGATATTATACCCATCAAAGTATGGCACGACGTCGGTGGCTTCGCAATATGAAATACGCGGCATTTGAAACGTTTGTTCCGGTGAGGTTGAACGCGATTGATAATAAGGTTGTTGACCGTAGTGTGACGACGCGGCGTCATCTAAATGTCGCGGTCTATTGTCACATCCGTGGACATAGATGTAATAAGTACCCATTAAGTATTATTATATCCAGTTTTTTTTTTCTTTCTTTAGTTTTAATTTATCATTACAATAGTCGGTAAATTACCAGCCTTGAACATTACCATGGTCGGTAATATATCATGGTCGGTAATATACCGTGGTTGGTACCATTACCATGGTTGGTAATATACCATGGTCGATAGTATACCGCGGTGCGTAATATACCATGGTCCGTAATATATCATTGTCGGTAACATACCATGGTCGGTAACATATCATGGCCGGTAATATACCATGGTTGGTAATATACCGTCATTACAGGCGATATATTTATTATTAAAACATTGTAATAGCACTGTTACGTCATGGACTTCACGGTCCCTTTTTTTGCAACGTGAGAACGATCTTTTTGTTCTGAGAATCGTAAATAGTTGTAGCTTTAAAAATCCGAGATACTAGGACTTCCCGAATGGAGGACAGAAGTCGGCCTGTGGCGATAAAAACTGTAATTGGTGTGCATGTGAGACATTGCCATGATAAGTAAATAGATTTGGTTTCTAATTCGCAGTAGAATGCGGAGCGGTAATAGATACTCGCGCGTTGTGTGATGTGCGCGGTGCGTCATCTGGCCGAAATTCAACCTCTTGCTTCTCCAGAAAGGAAATTGAAACAAGAGATCTCAAACAAGCGTCGAGATCTCAAATATGAGTATGGTAACGCGGAATCTAATTAAGCTTAAACAAAAAATAATCCAGCCGATTGGGCTCAAGCCTGTGATTGGCGCTCTTGCTAAAGCGTAACCACAAATCAAAGGTCAATTTTTTCACGAGACAGCAACGGGGGTAATCAGAATCAGGATCCAAGTTTGATTGGCGAAGCCAAGGGAGCTGAGGCCCCTGAATAATAGTATACATACCGTACACTCGGCCGTTCAAATCAATCAATCAGTTAGTTTCACTCCTGCAGTTTATTCACAATCATTCCGACCAGTTCAAATTGTGAGGTGTAAGTGAAGTGGCCTGCAGCCAATCAGCCATAATTGTTGCCGACAATCCTAAGCCGGCCTACCCGCCGATGTTGCGACCTGACTGCCGAAATCAGCAAGTAGTAAGTCAATAATTACGGTAGTTAAGGTATTATCTAGAAAGGGTTTCTTGAGGTTGCTGTAAGGTTTGTTACTTGACAAAACCGATTCATATCCGGAGAAAATTCGTGTTCGTAGTTTTTAATTTCCTTTCAATCGGACTAGCTGTTCACGACCCTGTGTCGTTCCGAACAACTGCCGATTTCCTTTCAGTCGGACTAGATGTTTACGAGCTTGTGTCGTTCCGAACAACTGCCGATTTCCTTTCACAGTCGGACTAGCTGTTCACGATCTTGTGTCGTTCCGAACAACTGCCAATTTCCTTTCAGTCGGACTAGCTGTTCACGATCTTGTGTCGTTCCGAACAACTGCCGAGTCTCTTTTGGTGACATTAAGCGAGAAAAGGCTGCTATCATACACACATTATTACCAGTGTTTTTTGCTTTAAATGGCAATACTTTTCCTGTTCTTATGAAAATTTTTTTGAAGCGTATTATACTCCTCTTCTATTAAGCGAGAAGATTAAGCTCACTTTAGTTTCCGGAAATTAATTGCTGGTCTTGACCCATCAAGAGAACGTACTAAACGAATGACTTTTTTTAAGTGGAACCCCGGAAAAACCTTAAGTCGCGGAGCGCGATATTAGCACGACGGAACCGTCGTAACCGTACGCTACAGCGCGGAACCGCTGCTAACCAGCCTGAGCAAATCGACCTCCCCCCTTTTGTCAGCAATAGAAATACTATTACTAGAAATAGCAATCCTGACGTAATAAAAATTAACAATAACACACACACCTCCACACACCGGACTCAGTCTTCCCCTCGCTCTCCTTCTCCCTCTCTCTTAGAATCTCCATCCTATTCTCCCGTTCTTCCCGATGAAACTTCTGATATATATGAACTCTCCACCCCTCCTCGACAAAACTCTCCTTCCCCTTCTTCACCAGCTTCCTCCGATCATGAAATCCTTTCCGATGATGATGACGACTCTCTGCCTCCTGACCTTGCACATTAGCAGATACTTTCCCTGTTTTCTTTTTATCACACCCGACTTTTTACTCAAAAAATTTTAACATGGTTTTTAACATTTTAATTGACAATAACTATCCATTTGATTTTATTTACAACATTTTTAAGCAACGACTAAAACGCAATTTTTTATAAATAATAACTTTAAGAATTTCCTTCCTGACAATTTGGAGAACAGTGCACAGCCTCGCTGGTTTGTGATACTGTTACGTCCTGGCCCATGGATACGGTCGGGCTGTGGTGTGACGCAACAGTAAACGCGTCGTTTTCCATATCTCTCTTTACAGTGGACACGGAAGTCCCGCTGTGAGAGAGTCGAGCGAGTCTGTTTATATTTGTTGACAGGTCAACGGCGTACGCCGATCTTACTCTGTCTAACAAACGCTCGCTCGTTGGTCCCTTTTTAGGTCTGAGACGCAAATCTCATTTACCAAGGACGGGACCAGCGATTTTAACGAGGAAGTGAGAGTGGGTTATACGAAAAGAAGGATAACAAAGAATAATTCTTTAG
>NW_018022386.1:14666-20563 GCF_002006095.1 Pseudomyrmex gracilis
AGTTGCTCGGGACGTTTAAACAAATATTTCTGTTCGCTATCGTTTACAAAGGAATTTTTAAGATTGTTGCTAGGCTCGGTTTATAGTTTTCGGGCGTCGACACGATTTCTATTTGCGCGCCTGGCGCGTCGAAGTCCGAGTCCATTCATGTTATTTATTGAGAAAAAACGGAATTTATTGTATGTCGGCGCGTCACGTTGCAAGAAAAAGGGGCCCGTGGAGTCCCCAGGACGTAACAATACCTTACATCAATAATTTTTTAGAGAAATTTTTAACAGCATTTCCTAAAGACTCTAATACACATTCGGCTTTTTATTTTACTGACAAATTGTCAAAATTCAGTAACGTTCTTAAAGATTCTTTACCCTATTCTTCACATCTTTCTGTTGTATATCAAATAAATTGTCGTGATTGCAACGCTTCTTATGTCGATCAAACGGGCAGAATGCTACAAATTAGAATAAAAGTACGTAAGTATCATATCAACAGAAAGTTGTCTCAGAGATCTGTGATCACGGACTACAGAATCCATTTCTCTCACGATTTCGATTGGAATCATGTAAAAATTTTGGATAATGAGAGATCTTACAAGCGTTTGATGTCGGAGACTCTGTATATAAGGAAGCAAAAACATGGTTTGAATTTACATAGCGACACCGAAAATCTTGACAGATCTTATTTACCATGTGTAGATAATACATGTGAATAAATGACGTCACATGATCGACGATCGTAGTGTTGATTTTTGTTTTGAATCTCAGCCCTTTTCAGTCACTTCTTTATATTGTAAAGTGATGGTCGAACCTCTAGTCTTACCAGCTGACTACTAATCACCACTTAACCACGACCGTCATTTCTTCTTCTTTTTTGCGAGATTATTGTAAGTTATTGGTAAGTCTTACTATTACAATTTTCCTTCTATTGCGTACTATTTATTATTGTTAACATTTTTGTAATATTACACTGAGAAAGACCTAAACCAAAGGTCAAAAGCTTTGTACTGTACAGTTTATCGCAATAAACTAAATTTTGAACACGCACATTGACATCCGTGTCTGCTCCATACAGCCATACATATATCTGTTTAATAAATAATCTCGCTACTTCAAATATATTCTTGAGAATAAGTAACACCATACACACCATTATACAGTAATTCTGTCGGTAATTAAGTCAATAATTAAAATAACGGTCGGTAAATAAAGTGGCAGTCGGTAAATCTGTCGGTAAATATAGTCAACAATTAAGTAACAATCGGTAACTGTCAGTAACAGAGTATCATTTGTATGTACATACACGCACCCGTAAATTCCAGTCAGCCCGTCTTTAAACTCCCGATCTAAATTCTCATTTTCCGCCCTGGTAAAACCCAGTGGGTTGACCAAAAAGAGAGGACAAACGTTCAGCAGGCGTAAAGGATCTGGTTGTTTTGTAACCTTGCGCACCAGGACGTAACACTATTATGTGTTATTTTTGTACACGTTCTCTCGCGGTTCTCTCTTCTCTGTATACACATGTAACATTATGGGCTTATCAAACGCGGTTTTATTCTGTTTTGCGTGTGTCAATAATGTTTTCGTTTTTTCTACCTTCTCTTCTCTATTTAAGAGTTCCCTTTCGCGCAACTCTTTTTTGTTTGTAACGGAGCCGCCGTGTAACGCGCGGCTAGCCCGGCCTTTCGCCTGCCGGACAACTCGGTCAGACCAGAATTAGGGTGAGGAGAAGGAAGAGATTGCGACACGTTCGGTTAATGCTGAAATGTAGTAAATCTTTATTCTAAATAATGAAGAGTATGTACAGTATCTGGTGACGCGGGGGTATTAGACTCTTACAAACTAGTGATTCGCGGCTTGTGATTGGCACGCGTAAGTTGTCGCGGGTCAAACTCGGCCAGTATCTTACGTACTAGAGAGAGAGGTGCGTGAATATGTACAACGATGGAGTTCCTTAATGACTACGGGAACGCAGGTACGCGTATCGGCGGGGGATGTCGGTTTCGCAGTGCGCGAATGCGGAGAATCACGACACGACTTGGTGCGCACGATCGGCGGGTTGGTCTGCTACCTAGTAGCAAGAAATCTCCTGGTGAGCCGTAAAAACGGCTGTTCTGGTGAACCGTGAGAACGGCTATCGGGACGGTCGGTGTACCTGGACACGGTCGGTGCAGGATCCTCCCGAGTCAACATCTCGGAAAAGAAAAGAACGGCAACCTTGAGTCAACACCTAGGAGGGGATCAGACAGGAATCCTCCCGAGTCACCAGCTCGGAGAGGAGAGATCGATGTACCTGAGTCAACTCCTCGGGGGAGATCGTCGGCGGGCTCGAGTCAACTCCTCGAGCATAATTCGGGGCTTGGGTGTCCTCCTGAGTCAACACCTCAAGAGAAAGGATCGGTGATCCCGAGTCTACACCTCGGAAATTGGAGCAGATATTCTCCGAGTCAGCACCTCGGAGAAAGTTGGTCGGTTCCGAGTCAACACCTCGGAGAGCGGAATAGGAAAGGAATGATGCTCTGAGCCGGTTTTGCCAGCCTTATATACGCGGCAGCGGCCTAAGCTCGGTCCGAGGAGCAATGCGGTGCACGCAGGCCCGCGGGTAAGGTTCTGCGCCGGCGCGGCGTTGCTCGTGGTCGCGGTGCGTTCGTACGGGCGCGTTTTCATGATTCGTGGCAAGTGCAGCCGGTGTAGCACTCTTGGGTATAACGGCGCAGGACGTATAACTAGATGGGAACAATACTAACTGATACTGTTATAGTAATAATGATATAATAGTATATTATATATATATAAAAAAGAGATAATAATAATATTTACAGTCACGGGTCGTCCCGTCACATGTTTTTTTTTTTTGGCGTAATGCTCACGATTCTTCTTCCTTACGAGCTCTCTGTTTGTTGAGCGCATCCTGCATTTCCGCGATTTCCGCTCTTACTTGCTCTTCCGTCATAGCGGAATGGGCTCCGGTAGTTTGCTTGCCACCGCACGCTTTGCTTCGCGTTTTCCTTTTTATTTTAATGCGGAGTTTATTATATTGCTACACGAACGTATGATTTCGAATGCTAACTACGAGAATTTCTCTGTAAAACGAATTTGTCAATCTCACCGCTGCCACCAATTTTATGTTACGTCCCGGTCGGTCACAACTAATAAAAAAAATAAATAAAATGGGAATTAGTCCTCGGACTGTTGACTGGGAGTTACCGCTTATTCTGGGTAAAAAACCCGGGATCGCCTGCAGCAAGATATTTGTTCACGAAGATATTAAGGAGATTTGATATTGGAACGGTGCTACACACGATCTTTTGAAAAAATATACACCGTAGGGTCGTTGATACTGCCTGCTCCGACTAAATGGAGTCGATTGACTACGTAAAGATGATGCTCTATGCACTTGACGCACTCTAATAGCAATTTATATTTAACTAGACTCTCGCGGCACAGTTGGCGACAATGATCCGCACGCCTCTGCCCAACCTCGAGGCCGTGGCTTTCTAAAACCTGACGAATATGACGTGGGAAATGGGTGTCGTTGCACCGCTCACAGAGTGTATACAAAAGTGTTTCTAGATTCTCGGGTAATTGTAAATAAAAAATTCGCGCAATTCGGCAACGCGTCGACAGGAAGCTCCTCATTGAATTGACTGAAGGGATATAGCCGTGATAAGAATACGGAAATATCATAAAAGCGCGTTATTAGTCCGAAGTGCTGGGAAAAAGTTGCTGCGCACGAATATTGCAATCGTACGCAGCCTGAATTCGTGCAATACTCGTCCAACACTGGCAATACTGGAAGGATCCAACCCTTATACTTTGGTTAATTACAAGTACATGATAATTGATTTTGTCGCGCGGTTCTCCCAACGGGATATTGTCAGTGCCAGCTACGCAGTAAATAGCGTCGTTCCACGAACGCATAATGGCGCAAACGCGTTTACACTGAAGCTGGTAGGATTTCATTAGATTTCGTCACCGGAAATAATTAACATGCTCGGATCCGCGAGCTCATAAAAATCGTCGGAGTGTTCTTCTATGAAATCGAAATAATGTCTACTGCATTTTACGCAACCGCGTACGCTGGGTGAAACTGTGGTTACGCTTTTGTTGTACTTATTACAGCGGATTAGTTCGGAGGAGGTCCCGATAACTACCCCATAAATTTCGATAGGTTTATGCTATTGGCAAATACCCAGTTTATATGCGCACATCTCGCAATAGATCTCGTTGCACTCGAGGCAGCGGTATGCCAATACTTTACGACAACGGCGTAGACAAAATTTCTGCCAATGATCAAAGGGTTGTCACAGGAAAATGATTTCACCGTTCTGGGGAGATTGACGAACACACATTTAATTTAGTCTATTGAATACACAGGCGGAGTTGGAATCACCTTACAAATTAACTTCTCTTGATACACGCGATAACGAGGATCGTTGATTGGCAAAGTCACAATATAATACCAGTGTACGGTATTAATTGTGTGTGGAATAAGCTTCTTTCACTTTTGAATTTCTGTCTTTAAATCCACCTTTTCGTTACTTAGTTTTACCAGATAGCCCACGTCGGCACTGGGCAGTTGATGTAACGTACTTTCAACCCACTCGATGACTCTGCGCCAACGTTCTTCTGCCAGCCCGCGCGATTTCCACATTTGTTCTTTGACATCTACGAGTGAACTTTATTAACCTTACGCGCACTGATATGGTCAGTATTTTTAGTATTGATTATCCTCGATTATTATTTTACGTGGAATAAAAAAATATAAATTACACCTCGAGGGGATGCGCTGTTCGGGCGCGTCTTTTCTCTCAATAGACAAAGATAGTAATAGGCGAAGGCGTTTTTCAATATGGCGGCCCTCACGCTTCGAATAGAAAAAGATGGAGAAAGACGCGGCGTCTTCCAATATGATACATGGAACCCACTCCGACCGCTTGGTGACGCCTTAAGAGTTTTGAAATGAAAGGAGCCTCGAGATTCGCCGTTCAAGCGCTTCCTTTAGCGAGATTTCGAGATGCGCCTTTTAACAAGCGCGTCTACAAAGGGATTTTAGAATTATTTTCTCTCTATTGTGTTATATTAGTGAAATAATAACATGCGTCTCAATAAGTATGTATATTCTGCTTCAATTAAATGAGTTTACAATACAAGTATTATTACGCTCAAGTATGAACAATAAATGCTACTTGAGTGGTTTTGGAACACGCGGTCTCTTAGTTGCTTCTTAATTATTTAATATAGATTGACATGAATTTAGCGACAAAAGAATAATAATAAAACTTACGATTAACTATGCTGCTTATTTAGATACTAGATGATTGAAATGCAGAAAAAGACTTGTGAATGTGGGATGGACTCGACTGCTTTGGTCAAGATGAGAAAGAACTGAAGCAGAGATGCCAGTTCGCGGACTTTTCCAGCATGCAGCAGCAGGTGGAGGGGATACGCACACAGGCGAACAGCTGTGTACGTGTGCGCTCGGAGCTTCGGCCAACTTCGAGCAGAAGGAGAGGAACATACATAGTCGTTCTCTTTCTTTCGTTATAGCTATAGCTATAGCTAACATTGCCGGCCGCCGATCCGCGAGAAGCGTGCCTAGCCTGTTTCTCGTGCGTGCTTATATGTTCCTTCTCTCTTCCTCTTTCTCTCTCTCTCTCATACTTAAATAAATATTATTAAGGCTACGTTTCTATATTCACTGCCAATACTGGAAATCTATAGCACAAGTGACGTGAAATATAAGTAGATTTTTAATATTGGCAGTAAATATCGGAATGCAGCCAAAATGAATCTGAAAATTTAATGGATACATATAAAAAATATAAGAATAAAATCAAATTTAGTTATAATTTAGTTATATTGATACTACCAAATCAATAGATCAAATATATTGAAAATCAA
>NW_018022386.1:21823-23458 GCF_002006095.1 Pseudomyrmex gracilis
TTGATTTTCAATATATTTGATCTATTGATTTGGTAGTATCAATATAACTAAATTATAACTAAATTTGATTTTATTCTTATATTTTTTATATGTATCCATTAAATTTTCAGATTCATTTTGGCTGCATTCCGATATTTACTGCCAATATTAAAAATCTACTTATANTTCACGTCACTTGTGCTATAGATTTCCAGTATTGGCAGTGAATATAGAAACGTAGCNTTAATAATATTNATTTAAGTATGAGANAGAGAGAGAAAGAGGAAGAGAGAAGGAACATATNAGCACGCACGAGAAACAGGCTAGGCACGCTTCTCGCGGATCGGCGGCCGGCAATGTTAGCTATAGCTATAGCTATAACGAAAGAAAGAGAACGACTATGTATGTCCCTCTCCTTCTACTGCTCGAAGTTGGCCGAAGCTCCAAGCGCACACGTACACAGCTGTTCGCCTGTGTGCGTATCCCCTCCACCTGCTGCTGCATACTGCAAAAGTCCGCGAACTGGCATCTCTGAACTGAAGTTGAAGCACGCCGTGCTGCCTAAAGAGAGTCGACTGGTCGATTTGGAAGTTTGCTGTGGACTGACTGCTCTCGACTTCGGAATTAGTAAGAAGGGCCAGCTCGCTAAAAGAGGCAGTGGAGGGGATGATGCTTATGCGTGGTTTGAGGCTTAAGCCGTATTCATGCGGGTACGGCAGAATGGATCTAAGGGAAAGTTGTCTGGAAAAAGTCTTATAATTGGCTAGTCGGCATCTAACGGAACTGTTACTAGGTATAGAAGAATATTACTAAGAAATGACTTGTGGTTGGTTTGTTTGGTTCTAAGGGAATTATTTCTAGTGATTAATGCTAACTTAGGCTATGATGTAAGAAGGATTATGTATCTTATATCTAGAATAGGAAGTATAAGTTGAAAATAGGATATGGACGTAACAATAGAAAAGTGGATCATTTATGCCTACATACTTATATTCTACACTTATTATTACAACTAACTCTAACAATCACCTTTCAAGTTCTCTAACAATCACAACGGAATCTTCCGACTCGGAAATCACTGTCGCGGGTTGGATAACTTTGTCTTTGTCTTTGTCGTCGCCGTCGTCGTCGTCGTTGTTGTTGTCGTCGTTGTCGTCGTCTTCGTCATCGGCTTCATTTACGTCGTCGTCGTCGTCGTCGGTGTCATTCTCGTTGTTGTCGTTCTCGTCGTTGTTGTTGTTGATGTTGTTGTTGTTATTGTCATCGTCGTCGTTGTTTTCAAACTCCGACAAATGGATGGTTTCTCGATCCTAAATATCGCCTTCTAATTTCGCCTTCTCTTGCCTTCTTCTCTTCCACCATCCATCGCCGACGTTCTTCCTCGACTTCTGCTCACGGTATTACCCCCGGATGATCCGATATTACTTCCGGCGCATACAAGCGTGCAGCAGCACTCGCACGTTTTCATCATCAAAAAACATTAATATACATACATACAGTGCGGAGCACCATATCGTGCGCCGTGAGGAGAAGTAGTTCTCTTCCGGCTGCCTCCTACTAGCACGCGCCAGCGACCCGAGATTTAATCCATATGTACCGGCACGGTTACCGATGACACATACCGACGCGGTTACCAATAATACCGACAGCCATATG
>NW_018022387.1:0-23088 GCF_002006095.1 Pseudomyrmex gracilis
CCAAAACTTGGGACCGAAACGTTTGTGACATTTTAATAAATCCATTGATTATACACGTCCATCTTGTAATTATTGCTCGTATCGGCCTTTCATTTAAATTGATTCTTTCTATTTTTATATTGCGCTGCACAGCCATCTAAAAAGTAAAAAATTTTATAAATCAAAAATAGCTTCTTTCAAGTCAGAAATTAACTATGTTTGGGAAAGATTGAATGCTATAGTGTTATGTTTTAAACACTCAGAAATAAAGACATAGTTAAGATGTTGAATCTTATCTTCTTCTTCTTTAAAGTAAATTACAAAAGGATGAAGAGTAGCCTGACTATTAGTCCAGTGATAGGACTAAACTTTATCCTAAAGAATAAAATAATGATTTTTAGCAAAGTCACAATTTATTAAACCTTCTTCAGTCTTTAAGTGTGTTTTTAAATCATTATAAAATTTTTTTTGCATTGTAGCGATGAAAGAATGGGTTTCCAACTTTAACAAATCTTCAGTAAATTCTTCTATAAATTCATCAGTTTTTTTGCTAATGTTTCCATAGTACATCTAACCTACAGATATCCACTTTTTATAAGGTACGTTATCAATTATTTCTTTTTCAAACTTCTGAGTAAACAACTTCTTGAGAGGACCTATCCTAGAACACTCTTTACATTTATTCAAATAACAATAAAAACTAGGTGGATTGCACATGATTTTATATAAACAAGTTTGGTAGTGTTTTAGTGGTATATTATCTCCATGTAAAACAAAGGTGTTTAAGTCGCATTTATCATTAACTTAATATTCTGATGAGTAGTGCAAAATACAGTATAATACATGCCCAACTTAATGATGCCCACATAACCATGACGCAACTAACAATTATACAACTAAACAACAACTATATGTTGTTGTTTAGTTGTATAATTGTTGTAAAACAGAAACTATATGTTGTATAGTTGTTGTTTAGTTGTATAATTGTTATTACACAAACATTTGTTTTGTATAAAATACAATGTACAATACCTCACGTATAATACGTGCCCAACTCTGGTCGGTTGTATTCGAAGCGGGAAGAGGTTTCGCGTCATCTTGCGTAATACTGACGGTTACTTAGCTGCCACATTCCCCTCTTCTTTCCCCTCTTTAAACTGAAAATATTTGTAGCGTATCTTTTCTGTATCCATATTCTTCATTATCGTCGCAAATAAATCATGTATTTTTTGTAATTGTTTTATGTAGTGTGACAGTTAATTTTTTTATTCAGCGTCCGGGATGAATTTAGACCATTCTTTTAAACGGCACAAAACGTCACGTCTCGCGGGATTTCAAAAGTTAACGCAAAATCTTCTGAAGTTAGGCGCCAGATACGCCGCGGCGTATCACCAAATTTCTCAAATAATTTTGCCAGTTAATCGCAAGACGTGACGGACGCGAAGAATGCATCGGCTAGTCAGAAAAACTTTTTAACGGAGAGGCGGGATTCGAGTACGGGATACATTAAGAAAAAGAACAAACCAGCAGGGGGGGAGGGTTATCTAGAAAATAACAACTTTATTTCGCGATACTATTTCGCAATATTCTTGGCGGTACAATGGCAAGAATCGAGACGTGTCGGAACGTCGATTTAACGCGAGAGTTAATACTCAATTCCGCGGCCGGAACAGATCTGTCGCAAGTGACACAAATACAAAAAAACAAAAACGAACGGAAAATACGTACGCGGACAGTAGGGATGGGCAAAAATCACTCGATTATTGGAACATTGATGCTTTTTTTATTATGAGATCGATTGTTCATCCGATGTTTTTATATTCGATTACTGGCTACATCGATAGTTTTTTGTACTCGATGTTACTTTAATACTAGAAAAAACTAGAGTAACATAAGAGTTATTGCACGTGAAAAAATTTTAGTCGTAACTATAAGGGCTATTGCACACGAAATGACATAGCTTCATATGCATAGCGTAAAACTATATGGATCAATGAGCGTCTAGCATAAAGTCACCATATTGATTTACATACAAATATACCAGATGCTCATTGAGTGCGTTCAGATAACTCAACAATTACACAACGGTTGAGAGATGATCACTTATGATTGGATCATACTTTTGGAATTGTATCAAGTTTTGAAGAATAGTTCTATCATAATTGATGATCTCTCAAACGTTGAGTTTTCTAAACGTAACCATTGATCCAAATAATTCTATGCATTGAACTATAGACTATACTGGAACGCTCACTCAATGTTAAGCAGCTGGTCACTCAAAAAATAGAAATAGGTATATTTGTCCTTGTATCTATCCTTGTTTGAGCATTTCTGATTGGAGCTTTAAATATTTTTAGTTTGAGGTAGGGTAGGGTAGTATAAGAGTAGAAAAAAAACAGGTTGGTGACAATTCTCTATCTCTATCGTCCCGTTTCTTCCAATTTGAATGAGCGTTCCAGTATAGTATATAATTCAGTGGTTCTATGCTACGCATATGTACATACAGTCGCGGTCATTGAATCGTTTTGTGGACGTGGGAGGCTAGGAGTAAGAGGAACGGTATCCCCTAGCAGTAAGTACTGCCAACGGACGCCGTACTAACTGTAGCAGATCTCGATAAATTGACAAATTACGTTAGTGGATTAATTAATGTGACAAACGTGAATGATCAATTTTGCGAGATCTGCTACAGTTAGTACGGCGCCCGTTGACAGTACTTACTGCTAAAGAATACCGTCCCTCTTACCTCTAGCTCCTCGCGTCAACGAAACGATTCAGTGACCGCGACTGTACTCTATGACTATGTTTACACGTACTGGTAAAACCGTTTTAATAAAAACCGTTTTAGTACAAAACCGGACTTAGTGTCCGTTTAGGACACCTAAATCTGGTTTTTACTAAAACGGTTTTAATAACATCAGTACAAGGAACATTTACAGGACATCTAAGTCCGGTTTTGTACTAAAACGGTTTTTATTAAAACGGTTTTACCAGTACGTGTAAACGTAGTCTATGTCAGAGTGCAAGAACCTGTAAAGGCCATTGTACACAACGCGTCAGGAATTCGAAGAGTAGGCGCGGGGATCGGAGAGCAAGCGGGCCGTACGATTCGTACGGTGCTTATTGGCGAGCAACCGCCCCGCTTGCCCTCTAATCCCGCGCCTACTCTTCGAATTCCTGACGCGCTGTGTACATCATACCAATCATCTATTGGTCAATCATCTGATTTGATTAACGTGATTGGTCAATTCTATGAGACTTGTGCTCTGCAATCTGCATCTGCGTTTTATGTATGGCTGTCGGTGCCGCATTCTGTCTGCAGACTCTTCAAAAGGTTAAATAATGGCTGCTTTCCTTTTAGGAGACACAGTCGACACAAGTTGACACAAAAGTCATTCTGTCTTTGTTCAGTATTCAGTGAGAAACAAAGACAGAATGACTCTTGTCTCGACTATGGTCTAGTTTCCATCAAAACCCTCAATTCGGTTCCACTCTGGTACAGATCAAATTTAGTGTTCCGTTTCCATTGGAAGTAGAATAGTTATCAATAGTTATCAATATCAATAATTCTATAGTTAACCAATTACATTGGTCAAATCAGTAAATCGACCAACGTGATTAATCAGTTCCGCAAGACTTGCTACTTACGACTCGTATCTGCGTCTTATGTAGATAGATCTTAACACACTAATGCAACGTTGCGATATCTGATTGGTGCAGATATACAATTTGTAGAAGTGCAGATTACTGCTCAGTATTTGCAATTAACATTTAATGATTATTTTCGATTGTTAACATTAAGTTACTACATTTCTTTAATACAAAACTTATGAAAATCATTGCATACGAGGTGTGATCAAAAAATAAGGTGACTTTTCATTTTTATAAAACAATATTCATTTATTTATCCAAAATTATGTTATCCCCTTCAAAATAATCCCCCTCTGATACAATGCACTTGTGCCACCGCTTTTTCCAGTCGTCAAAACACTTCTGAAATGCATTTTTGGGTATTGCCTTGAGCTCCTCCAGTGATGCAGCCTTAATCTCCTCAATCGTCGCAACTCTTTGTCCTTTCATGGGCCTTTTCAATTTTGGGAAGAGGAAAAAGTCGCAGGGGGCCAAGTCTGGTGAATACGGTGGCTGCGGCATGATGGTAGTATTGTTTGTGGCCAAAAAACAAAACTAACTGCTTAATCAAAATTAAGCAGTTTTGGAACGAATTTCGCTGACACACGTGTCATACCCAAAACATCCGTTAAAATTGATTGGCATGAGCCAAACGATATGTTAAGATCATCAGCTACTTTTCTAATCGTGATTCGACGATTTTTCAACACAATTTCTTTCACTTTTTGAATATTTTTGTCGATTTTTGACGTGCTGGGACGTCCAGAGCGAGGTTCATCGTTAACATTTTCTCGGCCTTCTTGGAATAACTTATACCATTTATAAACATTTTTTTTTGCTCAAAGTTGACTTACCGTACGCTACTGTTAACATTTCAAAAGTTTTTGAACACTTAATACTATTTTTTACACAAAAATTAATCCAAACTCTCTGCTCCATTATTTTCAACAGCAAAAAATCGCCGAGCACGCAACCACGAGTCTAACCTTTATGCCTCTCACATAAAAACAACGAATGCTATATAGTCAAAACTGTGAACATATGATCGTGACGAGTGTACCAACACAACAACAAAAAAATTTTTAAATTAGAGTGTACAGAGCGCGCGAAATTCATAGAGTCACCTTACTTTTTGATCACACCTCGTACATAAGTAGAAGTTTTAGATTACTTTTATTCTGACAGAACGTATTTATCTGCGCCTGTATTTTACTAACCTGTGTTCTTGACTGGTCAATTTCGATCTTTAATGTTTAGTCTAATTGTAAGCATTAATAATTTAATATTAAACAATAAAAAATAATCGATTATTATCGATATTTTTCAGATATAATCGATTTTAAAAAATCGTAATTTTTTTAATCGATTATTTGAATGTCGATACTTTTTTTTAACATTGCCCATCCCTAGCGGACAAGTTGACTGTTCTAACGCCGGTAGAAAGAGCAGGACGCAATTTACAAACGGCATCTACTCGATCACGCTCGAGTAACTCGCGGCAATGTTCGCGATACGCGACACTAAACACACGCTAAATTACCGAATTAGCAGCTTCACAATAAAGAAAGACACTCGTCTCACTAATTGATCGATACGCCACTCCCCTCGTCGGATCCTGGCTGCTGGAGGGCCTGTCGGGATCGTTGTCCTTAATACACAAAGCACACACACGTACTTTTTACGTTCTCCCGGGATCGCGGTGCAAAGAACAGTAAATAATCTGCACTTTGTAAATAGCCTACACGCGCACGTAAGATATGTTTGTTTGTACGCTTTCGATGCAGCCGTGCCAGGTATTTTTGCATTAAATATTTTTTATATTTTGAAAAAAGTTTTTCTTTTGTTACATTTTTGTGTTCTAGTCATAACTATTATAATCTTATTAAAGTACATAGTTATGTAGGTACTTAAGGACGTTCTCCGACTACAGTGGTTAGCAACCTAAATACAGTGGTTAGTAACCTAAAATATCTCTTCTTATGAGTAAGTTTGTACTGCTGTAACAAAGTTAAGTTGAGCTATTCAGCACTGCTAAGACTCGCTTACTCTGCGCAGAAGTTCAAAAATAGCTGCAGTACACATAAATCCAGCAAAACAAAAAAAAGACAAAAAAAAACAAAAAAAGCTACAGTTTGAATAAAAAGGTTGCTTGCCATATTATTCAAAATCGTATTTTAATTAGGACACTCTTCACTACCACATACTTGTTTTTTAAAAAAATTCTAAGAAAATTGTCGTCAGTAATTTTAAAAAACCCCACTTCACAAAGGCTCAACATAGGAAATCCATGTTAAAAATTGAAATATAAATTCTCCATATATTGGAATTTAACATTGCTACTCCTATTATCCAAAAAGGCTACGTATAAATAAGATCATAAACTATGTATATCGCAAATTTAAAGAAAATCAATAATTCGAAGAACGTCCTTAAGCGTAATATACGATAGTTGACTTGCATATGATAACGCGCTGCAAAGGTTGATTATTAATAAGAGTGTAAAGTATCAGTGAAAGGGACGCCTTAGCAACACTTTTAGTAAACTTTGCTCTTTGATTTGTGATTAGAACGTTATCAAATACGTGGCGATATATTTTCTAGTACTATTTTCATTTTTTTAGTTTTTTTATCGCCTATTACAATAAGAACGCGACATAAATAATGAGTCATGCAGCGCGACGTATGTAGTGCGATATTGATGGCTTATTTCTGAAAGATGCGATTTTAAAACATGATAAAATCATATACGGTTGTATTCAGCGTAACACATGCTATAACTTGTTTTTACAAAAATTTTGAAATTTGTGAAAAAAATAATAAGTCGTGGGGGTAAATAAACAAATGTTGAATTAAACAAACATTTACCTACGCGGTTAAAAAAACTATAAAAGACCATGTAACTTTTATTTAAAACATTCTTTTATATCTCTTACCGTTTTTACAACATTCGCATAAAAAGAAAAAACCGTTTTTTTGTCAAAGAGGTGTCACCTAAACGTGCAAGAAAGCACATAAAAAAAATACGAGTCTCTTATTTTCAGTTACTCTACAACATATTCAAAGCTCACAAAAATTGGAAAGGGACACGTGCGTCATTTTCCTTGTAAGAACATCAAAAATACATTGAAGTTTTTACTCATGGTTAAAACAATAATGTATAGATGATATATTATACAAGTTTATTAGATCCAGCGATAGAATTATTTCTCGGCATACGGTGTTCCTAAAAATTTTAAACCGGGATATCCTTTTTGCATTATTTTTTCCTTGATCGGCAGCTTCTTATATTTGTTTGCAGAATACTTCTACAAAATTATTTTCACAAATATACCTAAACCTGAGTCAAGTAAAAAACAGCTTCGAATTTGTTACCAAACTTCATAACACTTCTTTACATGACAATCACATTCTTTTATCACTTGACAACATTTCCCTCTTCACTAACGTTCTTATTGATCTGGTTATTAAAGGCATAAAAATCAGATAGAGGCACATTCGGGAAAAAAGTAATGATTCTATTAAACAAATTTTTGAAAATTCTCAAATTCACATTGACTTTCACTTATTTTATGTTTGACGGAAAAATTTTTCAGCACTTACTTTAGTGGAATCCTCTCTTTTTACTATTTGTTTAACAAGGAATGGTCTCAAGTTCAGTGTGGATTAACTAAATGTGATAGCAGATTAGGCGTGACTGAACGGTGTTGCAGAGTGGTTTGCAGAATAAATAATTATTCAAAGTGTATTATACCCCAAACGTTTCGACTATATTTCTAGTCATCTTCAGTGGGTACTACATATAAATAAATACATTAGATTGTGTATAAATACCTTATGTTGTAAACAATTCACATCTTATATTTGAGAGTTACGATAAAATACATCGGTCAATTAATAAAAACAAGTGGAAAACGTTAACATGTTGAATCAACGACCACTATGACCGGATTGATCGACAAGAAAAACATGTTATTAAAGGCGGATTCTTATCATAACGGTTAAAAGCTTTACCTTAATATTCTATTTATGAGCGGTAAATACCTCTTTTTACTATTGTTTCTGACATTGTTATGCATGACCTTGATAAATCAGTTCTCAAGAAATAAAAATTTAAGCCCTTTTTTTATTATCGCTGTGTTGATGATATAAGTTTGACAGCTCCTGTCGACCAACTACTACATCTGTTAGATACTTTCAAAAAATATCACTCCAGATTACAATTTATATTAAAAAAACAATCTGAGAATAAATTACATTTTTTGACACAACACTTATTAAATCGGTAATTATGCAGTTTAGCTCTTTTTAAAAATTAGCTATTTTAATTCACCTTTTTTTAAAAAACCTGTTTATTTTGTCAGTCTAATGAGGAATTAATCGGCTGAGCTCAAAAAATTACATGCTTCCCCCTTTTTTTAAAAAAAAAACGTAAAATGCAAAAATTTTCTATAATTATATTCAAGGGGTCTCCCGATCTCGATAATTTTTTAATATGTGGTAAAAAAGAAGATTTTAAACAACTTTTTCCTCTATACATAACGCCGTTGGAACTTAGTTTCTGAGATATTCGCGAAAAACTGTTGTTACTTATGTACTGAATCTTACCTATACGTGTTCCGCGGCAATCATTTTAGTACATGTTTAGTATAGAGAAGGATGCTCTGATGACCTTGATTTTGACATATGTTGTCAAAGACATGTTCCTAAGTAACAATCTAAAAGGTTTAGCCGTCGCTCATTTTTTATTAAAAAGTTATTAACAAAACATGGTTGAAAACCATGGTACTTAGTTTCAATAACATGTAGAATAACAAAATGAAATACAAGTATTTTCCCTTTCTTATCATATCTAAAATGACATAGCGGAATTTATTTTTCAGATTGTGTCCGATTGAGACTGTGTTCAATTACGTCTGTGTCCGTTCGCGACTGTCGTGTGTCCATTCCAACTCGTGTTTGATTGAAACTGTGTCCGATTGAGTCTGTGTCCGATTGATACACCCTGCCGTGTCTGATTGTTTCTGTGCGCATCGGGGACTTACCCAAAGTTTTCTCTTATACAGTTTTCTTCTGTAACCTCACTATATATTCATGTATGTAGAATTATTTCCAAGCTTCTGTACGTATTTACATTGAATTAGCGCACTAAGTACGACAAAAAAGAACATAATGAGACACTCAGATTATGATTTGACTAATTAATTAATGAGAAACATAAAAAAATTGCGATGACAAAATAGGTTATCATATGCTATCATTATGAAGGTAAATATGTATAAAAACGGAACACTCTCGGAGGTCATTGTCCTTAACATATGTTGTCAAGGACACCTCCCTGAACAACAATCTGAAGGTTTTAGCCGTTGCTCATTGTTTGTTAAAAAATTATAAACAAAAGAAATATCATCAATAAACTGTTATTTTCCGACACCGTGTACATTTTGTTAGTGTTGTAAGCAAGGGAGGGCTACGCTCCCCCGCAGGGGGAAGAACTTCGTCCCTCTCCCCTGCTCTCTCCTCACGAAAAAATTAAGAATTCAATTACGTGTCGCTTCATGTCAAGATTGTTTACTTGACATAAAGTGGAATATTACTTTGTATATCTCGCCAAAATTCTTTTGATGTTTTGCGTGTGACAATTAGTATGAGGATTTACGAAATTTTCTTTGTGATTTACTGTATGATGGGTATAACCTTGCATATTGATTGAGTAAACAATTATGACATGAAGCGACACTTGATTGAATTCTTCATTTTTTGTCTATATTATAATTATAAAACTAATTATTGAATAGAAATTAAATTTATATTTTATTTAATCTAATACCTTACATGAGCAATTAGATAGAATATTTTTATATTAATTCAACAAAATAAATAATATATTTTTTATATTAATAACATTAGGATTTGTTTTTCATTCTTATTAATTAAATATTATCTATAAATCAACCATTCCAGACTAATCCCAACACTTAACATTTTAAGTGCAACCCTTGACATTAAAAAAAATAAAGAAATTAAAAATATAAATAATGTATACATTAACACTTTACCGACCGGCCGTCGATTAATCGACGTTTTGTTCTCAGCGCCTACCGACCGGCCGTCGATTAATCGACGTTTTGTTCTCAGCGCCTACCGACCGGCCGTCGATTAATCGACTTTTGATCCTTCTGTTATATTTGGTTATGTTAGATTGACAAGTAACAAGCAGCAAGCATTTCGCATTCTTTATTCAGATAATCGGTGCTTTTTTCTAAGCTTTAGCCCTTAGAAATGAATAGAAAGAATAGTCTCGGCAAGTTTTATCTTGACGATCTGTCAGATTGTGTTGACTGCCGTTTAGCAAGTAAGACTGATGACGAAAGTGATAGCAGTAGTATAACCATTCGAAAGCGACGTCCTGTACCGCTAATATACAGTGATTCAGAAGACGAGGATATGAATAATAATATTGAAGACTACAATGATACATGGTCAACGAACGACAAGAGTATAATTTTGGAACCTTTCGAAGGCAGCCCTGGCGTGAAAATTGTGCCAAGGTCCTCCAAAAGCGTAATGGATATTGTGAATTTATTCATTGGAAGTGATCTGATTGAGCACTTCGTGAGGGAGTCTAATAGATATCATTATCAAATTGTGGAAAAATATAGAATTGTATCAAAAACGAAAAAATGGAAAGACGTCACGGTGACTGAAATGAAGAAATTTTTGGGCCTGATAATTCTCATGGGACAAGTAAAGAAGGAGGTTCTCTACGATTATTGGTCTACAGACCCATCTATAAAAACGCCGTTCTTCTCGAAGATTATGAGCAGGAACAGATTTTTACAAATAATGCAAAGCTGGCATTTTTGTAATAATAACGATATTTCTCCGAATCCGCATAGGCTGGTGAAGGTCCAGCCTGTCATTGATTATTTCAAGGAAAAATTTAACAACGTATATAAACCAGATCAACAATTGTCTCTAGATGAATGTGTAATTCCGTGGAGAGGTAGATTGTCAATTAAAACATATAATCCGACAAAAATTACAAAATATGGAATACTGGTTAGAATGCTGTCTGAAGCTCGTACAGGATACGTATCCAACTTTTGTGTGTATGCTGCTGATGGAAAAAAATTAGAAGAGACAGTATTATCGGTCATTGGACCGTATAAGAACATGTGGCACCATATATATCAAGATAATTACTATAATAATGTCAACATAGCTAACATTTATTTAAAAAATAAATTGCGAGTGTGCGGGACGATTCGAAAGAACAGAGGTCTTCCTCAAATACTTCAAACGGTCAAGCTTTCAAGAGGCCAACATCAATTTCTTAGAAATGGCCATATTTTATTACAAGTATGGAATAATGGGAAAAGGAATGTAAACATGATAACGACAATACATTCTGCACAAATGGCGGAATCTGGAAACAGAGGCAGGACATCAGATTGCCCCATACAGAAGCCTATTTCTGTAATAGATTACAATAAATATATGAAGGGCGTAGATCGCGCCGATCAATATCTGTCCTATTACTCCATTTTTAGGAAAACAAAAAAATGGACAAAACGTGTAGTAATGTTCTTCATCAATTGTGCACTTTTTAACTCCTATAAAGTATATACAACCCTGAACGGACAGAAAATTACATATAAAAATTTTCTGCACAAAGCGGCACTTTCCTTGATAGAAGACTGCGAAACTGAAGAACAAGGTGAGGATTTACCTAATTCCGAACCCACAAGAACCACATCCCGATTTGATCATCCCGGAAGACTGGCAAATTTCGGAAAGCATAAACTAGTAAATATAGTGACCAGCGGTCAATGTAAAAAACCCCTACGACAATGCAGAGTTTGTGCAAGTAAAAAAAAACTAAGCAGAACAGGTTTCGCTTGTAAATATTGCAACGTCCCACTACACAAAGGTGACTGTTTCGAGCGCTATCATAGTTTAGAAAAATATTAAACAACTTCTTTTTTCGATAAGTAATGTTATATGGATTATAGTATACTTTATGTAAATAATAAACTGAAAACGATTGTAATAGATAAAATAAATATTGTTTAACACTAATATGATTAAAGTAAAAAATTTTATTAAATTTCGTTACCCTAAAATAACACGAAGCGTACAATTTTACCAGAGTTTAAGAAAAGCGCATATATTCCCGCGCGTCGGTCTAGGCCGAAACTGAGCCGGTGTCTCGGACGATCTGCGGCTGAGCGGGCGGTGGAAGGGCATAGTTTGTTCGAACCGCTACCGGTCGGTAAAGTGTTAATATTAAATAAATACTTCAAAGCTCTAAATCTGAACATCTCTAACTCCACAAATTAATATTTTTATTAAACTACTTAAATAATAAAACATAATTTCATTTAAAAAATAATACATTTTTTCTCGAGGGGAAAGCAGGGGGGAGGGGCCCAGCCCCCCTGCCTACACGCTTACAACACGAACAAAACGTACACGGTGTCGGAAAATAAGAGTTCATTGATGATATTTCTTTTGTTTTTAATTTTTTAACGAACAACAAACGACGGCTAAAACCTTCAGATTGTTGTTTATGGAGGTGTCCTTGACAACATATTTCAAGGACAATGACCTCCGAGGGTGCTCCGTTTTTATACATATGTACCCATTATGAATAAAAAAGAGTTCAAAAGAGCATTATATACTCATTTTCAAAAGCACTTTGTAGTTTTTTATATTTATGTGCTTCTGTAGAAGCATTTTTCATGTAATGCAGTACACAAAATTAGAAATTAGAGAAATTTTTAAGAGGTTTCTAAAACGTCGATTTACGGGTCTTATAGTCGGTATCCAGTACCCTCTTAATACTGTGAACACTGGTTGACTTAATAGTTATTGGTGATAAATAGAGATTACTCTCAGGCTCAATAAGTCTTTTATAGTATATAGATATAAGGACATGAAGAGCCGTTCACAGGATGTTGTGCGTGAATGTGCTTAAATATATATATATATGTATACACATATATATTTTGAAATAATTTTTTTCTTTTATATAGGATGCTGGATTTGCATTACATGTATATGAAGGACCCCGTATACCCCCCTAACTAATTTTAAAATATTGCGAAAAAACTCCTCAGCCAGAAGTCGAACCTGGAATCTCCGGCTTTCCGAGCCGTCGCCTAACCCCGTATACTCCCCTTAGGGTCCTTCATATACATGTGATGCACAAATCTAGCATTCTATAATAGAGGAAAAAAATTATCTCGCAATATATATGTGTATACATATATATATATTTAAGCACATTCACGCACAACATCCTGCAAACGGCTCTTCATGTCCTTATATTCATATACTATAAAAGACTTATTGAGCCTGAGAGTAATCTCTATTTATCACCAATTATATTAGAATTTACGCTGGAGGAAGAAGCGGTATTAAAAAGATCTGAACATATTTGATAGATATACGAAGTATTGCGAGACAAACTCTAAGTGCCTCGGTAGCCTAACAGGGAAGGCGACGGCTCGGAAAGCCGGAAATTCCAGGTTCGACTTCTGGCTGAGGAGTTTTTTTCGCAATATTTTAAAATTAGTTAGGGGGGTATACGGGGTCCTTTATATACATGTGATGCAAATCCAGCATCCTATAGAAAGGAAAAAAATTATTTCAAAATATATATGTGTATACATATATATATATATATATATATATATATTGAAGCACATTTACGCACAACATCCTGCGAACGGCTCTTCATGTCCTTATATTCATATACTTTAATAGTTATTATTTGATATCTCTGTGTAGCACAGAAAATGTATTTAAAATCCGAAGTTACGCAAAACTTGTAAGTTTATATTAAAATTTATTATTTAGACAGGATAATAACTGTGTAATTTATGATATTTTAACTTATTTTTTTCTGAGATAATTTTTAATTTTTTAAAACACATTTAATGTGCCACTTTGAATAACTAAAATTTATTATTATAAGACGTCCCAGCTAACCAAAATTGACAAATCAAATAACTGAGTATTATTTATAGTATAGCTTACGTTATAAATAATATTATTTATAGTAACTTAAGTTACTATAAATAATACTTAGCTATTTGATAGTTTACATTCCACTTTTTTTAACTTATTGGGCATTGATGTCTGTAAGATATTTTGTAGTCATGCAGTGTGCCATACGTTAACAAAAAGGTAGAACATTACCCATCTACACAATAACTATTTGATTGATTGGGCTAGTAATACTCGAGTTATAGTTAACTTTTTGTCACCGTGTAGTCCTCTTAAAGTCAATTTATAGTCGACTCGTAGTCTATCTCTAGGTAACTCAAAGTCTACTTCTAGTCAACTTTAAGTTAACTTAAAGTCGGCTAATAGTCAACTTAGATAGTCAACTGACAGTCGACTCTTGACTTTTTCAGTCAACTTATAGTCAACTTTTAGTTGACTTTGTGTTGTTTGAGAATGTCCTTCTTTTGGCTTAGAGAGTGATGAGAATGGTAATTTAAATAGCGACCTGAGGATGTAGGTTTTTTTTTTAAATCAGTTGTAGATCAATGAGCCGTTATTTTTGATATAATAGTAAGGTCAGTAAAATTGAGATTACTACTAGAGCTAGGCTCGAGAGTGAACTGTAGTCGTGGGTGGTAGGAGTTGAAAGTATCTAGGACAACGTCGAATTTATCCACAGGAGCCATCATTGCAACATTATCCACATATTTTACGTACAGAGATGGGCAGAAATCAAAACTGCTAAAAGCAAATTCTTCTAAATCTTGCAACACAATCAGCTAAACTAGAGGAAAGGGGGAATTCATGGGTGCACCAAAGATCTGTTTATAAATTTTGTTGTTAAACAAGAAATAAGTGTTATCAAAGACTAACTTTAAGGCTATTAAAAATTCATCATGAGGAATTTTAATGTTATTTTTAATAAAAGACCATCTATTACTGACACTATTTACTGCAAAGTCAAGGTATGTTAGTGAAGAGCAAGGTATGTTAGTGAAGAGGGAGATCACGTCTAGAGAAATAAGGTCAAAATTATCATCGTAGGTGACATTGGAAATGATTTTGGATAGGTGAAAACTATTTTCAATGCTACTCGGTGGAGGAGTTAAACTACTATGGATAATTTTATGGAAGAATAGAGCAAAGTTATGCAATGGACTGTCTATAGAGGAGATAATAATTCTAAGTGGATTGTTAATTTTATGAATCATTGGTAACCCATAGGCCCTCAACAAAATAGCCAACGTTCTGTTAGGATAATCAAAAGCATTATCCGTGATATATCCGTGTAACTTCCATCTCTTAAGTAATTCTTTAAGGTTGTTTGAAATTCTACTGAAGAGATTGAGTTTTATTGAAAAGTAAGTACTCTGGTCAAACAAGAGAGCTTCCATATCACAGACTTCCATTATTTACGTTTTGTGTAATGTGAATAATTCTATTAAAGACTATAGTTGTTCTAGGGCAGTAGTGTATTGATAAAAAGAATCCTCTGATAATTTGAACTCCTAAAAATAGTTTTAGAAGCGACCCAAAATTTCATATAAATGAAATATTAATCGGGATGAGTAAGTTAAAAATTGCCGATTTAATTGATTTGACTATATTTTTATTTATAATTGATTTTACGTAGGGAGGCTGACTTTGTTGAAATAATCTTAATGATAGCAACTATTGATAATAAGAGTAAGGTTATTGATAGGATTGATATTGAATTAAATGGATAAAAGTAAAAAATTGATAAAAGTATATTTATCACAATTTATTCAAAACTACAACTAAAAAGGTAAATGTATCAAAATATCGAATGTTTATGGCGTGATATTTGGAAGGGAATTCTACGATACGGGACTCCACTTAAACACTATATGCATTGCATAGCGGAATTTATTTTCAAACATAAATATGCTTATCACTAATGGATTGATATGTTTTTCAATATTATGACTACCTTGTATCTATTAAATGAAAATAATATTCAATAAATGTATTGCGAACACAAAACGTTCATGTATTATATTCGTGTTATAAACGTGTAGGCAGGGAGAGGGCTATGTCTCCCGCAGGGGGAGTGGTTTTGTTCCTTTCCTTGCTCTCCTTGACTAGATCTAACACAAACCAATTTTAGGAAAAACTTAACTGAAATTAGGTTATTTTTCTTGGTGGGGTCAGGAAGAGGATCAAAGCCACTCTCTCTGCGGGGGACGTAGCCCTCCTCCTGCCTACACGCTTATAATACAAACAAAAATAACAGACAAAGTAGACTTAAGGTATCGAAAAACGAAAATTTCTTCAAGAAATTTGTTTTGTTTATAAAATTTTAATGAATAATAAGCGACGGCTAAGACCTTTACATTGTTATTTAGAGACATGTTCTTGACAACATATGTCAAGATCAAGGTCATCGGAGTATCCTCCCCTGTACTGAACATTTACCGTTATTTCTTGACGGGGGAAATTTTATTTATTTGAGTGTTTTCATGCTTGTTGATGACAAATATCATGTATTGTACAGTGAAGTGTCTAAAGTCACCGATTCAACATTCTTTTTTCGAATTTACTTTTAAAATATTTTGTGACTAGTCTCACATTATTTATTTAGATTTAAACTCTTCCTTTCTTGACATTAATTTTTTCTCTCTTTTATTTTGACTACTTTATATACCATCTATTTTAATTCTAGCCACACCATTCATTTTATTAATTTTTTTATTGACTCAGACGTGACTGATCACACTTTATTCCCACTGTCGTCACCATCTTTACAAGCTTTGTTTTTTTGTAAGTTACTAGTTACTGTCCGTATTAATTTTTTAATTTTATTGTATTCTAATTCAATATTTGCTGACATCTGCATATTTACTTTTTTAGCATCATATATAGTGTACCACTGAAGAAGATCTCAAGTGTAAATCAAAACGTCTGTTCAATTATCAATAAACTTCAATATACAAGATACACCTACATCCTGTATTTTGGCATTTGCCTTAAACACCACCATTTCAATTAAGACAGTAATAAACGACAACAATAGATAACTTTTATATTAAATCAACATCATTAAAATATTGAAAATAAAAAGTAAGACAGTATACTATATTTGTATATTATATGTTTCGTGCTAGTTGAAAGTTTAAATAAAAAGATAGAGAAAAAGCAATAACAAGCTACCTGATATTCGGATAAAATTCCTCTTTAATCCGAAGAGAATTTTAAAAAAAGGTACAAACGTTTTGATAAACTATGGAATCTTGTTCAGTGTTTTTACATAAAAAGATTACAAAGAATACATAATCTATTTGCGACGATATTGAAGAATATGGATACGCTACAAACATATTCAGTTTGAGAAAAAAAGAGAGGGAAGTGCATCTCAGTAACTGTCAGTTGTACGCAAGAAGACGCAAAACATCTTTTTACTTTAAACACAAACTGAACAGACTGAGCAGCTCCTACTCCCCCTACATTCATGGTACATGTAACGGTCTCCTCACCTCACTACAATACTTGAAAATGAACGGAAAATGACTATGTCGTCTTGTACTTTTCCAAAAATAAAAAATATAGTTTCAGCTGGTCCGTGTCCGACATGACGTTAATTGAATTGCCTTGTAATTTGATGTGTATTCTCTCGGAGACCAATCTTTTGAAAAATGAAGATTATGTGTCCAAGATTTTGGGATAAAATTCCGAAAACCTGAAACACCCAATTTTTCTGTCGATTGGTATACTACTGTATTTTGGTGCGCTGATTACGAAGATGATAATAAAAATCACCGACAAGGTCATTTTCAAGGTCAAAACTGTAAAAACCTCAAAAATTATTGCTTTTTTAACATTATTTTGATAAATATTTATAGCATAAAACAATGTTTCAAATAAAAATTGTAGCTCTTGAAACAATATATCATTTATGCCCTATGCAGTTTTAGCATAGAACCACTAGTTTTCGAAAAAAATAAGATAATAGGTAAGAGAGTGACTTGTGTATATGCGTGAAAGTACGTATTGCAAAGAAGGCGCTCAATCGGACGGTAAATATTTACAAAAGGTCATTACTCTCTGATTTGAATGAGCTTGACATTTGTTGTCACGAACACTTTCTTGAGTAACAATCAAATTGTTTTAGCCGTTGCTCGTTGTTTATTAAAAAGTAAACAACAAAAAAAGTTTTATAAATAAACTCTTATTTTTCGATTTCATGTACATTTTTTTTGTGTTGTAAGTGTTTAGACAAGGGGGGCAACGCCCCTCCGCAGGGAGAGAGGCTTCGCCTCTCCCCTCTGCTTCTCCCGTCAAAAAAAATGAAGAATTTAATTAACGAATACGGCTTCCGATTACATTTGCTTCATGTCGAAATTGCCAAAAAGAGTTTCATTAATGAAGCATCGTTTTCCAAACTTGTATGTTTTAGACATAATTTATTATTGTGGAACAATGCATTCAGAAAACATATTCCAATATGAACACAGAGTAATATACATGCAAAACACGAAGGGAGGAATAGGGGGGAAGGGCGAATTCACCCTAAACACTTACAACACAAAAAAAATTTACATGAAATCGAAAAATAAGAGTTTATTTATAAAACTTTTTTTGTT
The DNA here is from genome assembly GCF_002006095.1 of Pseudomyrmex gracilis. Taxonomy (NCBI): domain Eukaryota; kingdom Metazoa; phylum Arthropoda; class Insecta; order Hymenoptera; family Formicidae; genus Pseudomyrmex; species Pseudomyrmex gracilis. The sequence goes on from NW_018022387.1 coordinate 18,222, forward strand.
GTTTACTTTTTAATAAACAACGAGCAACGGCTAAAACAATTTGATTGTTACTCAAGAAAGTGTTCGTGACAACAAATGTCAAGCTCATTCAAGTCAGAGAGTAATGACCTTTTGTAAATATTTACCGTCCGATTGAGCGCCTTCTTTGCAATACGTACTTTCACGCATATACAAGTCACTCTCTTACCTATTATCTTATTTTTTTCGAAAACTAGTGGTTCTATGCTAAAAATGCATAGGACATAAATGATGTATTGTTTCAAGAGCTCCAACTTTTATTTGAAACATTTTTTTGTGCTATAAATATTTATCAAAATAACGTTAAAAAATAAATTTTTGAAATTTTTTGAGTTTTGATATTGAAAATGACCTTGTCGGTGATTTTCACTATCATATTCGTAATCAGCGCACCAAAATACAGTAATATACCAATTGACAGAAAAATCGAGTGTTTCAGGTTTTCGGAACTGTACCCAGATTTTGATATTTTGTTAAAATTGTGGTCCATATCAATTCTATGCTGTGTAACGACAGAAATATTCTCCACGCGACGATTAATTTGATTTTTGTGTTCGAAAACCTTAATTTTGAGTTTTCTCATGGTCTGGCCTACGTACAAAGTATCGCAATTATTACATTGCAACTTACAAACTACGTTTTTTCTTTGTTCAATTTCTACCGGATCTTTGATATTTTTAATAAATCGATTCAATTTATTGAGATTTTTGTAAACTAACAAATTTTAATCTCCCGTTTTCAACGATTTCAAAATTGTGTTACGATAATTTATTGATAAAAATTGTAACAAAATAACTAAGAAAATATATTATAGTGTGTATATGTATTGTTGCGCCGCTGCCGCGTTTTCGCGAAAAACGAAAAGAGGTAATACACGGTGCGTCACAAAACTCCCTTTATCGCCAAAAGTACAAAGAATCCGGGTAAGAAAATAACAACGTCCGGAGCTTCTTTCCGCGCGTCCGTTCCGCTCCGGTTCCCGTTTAGATCTATCTCTTAAACTTCCAACCCGTTCTTCTTGTTGAACAAACGCCGCTCAAATGAACGATCACGAATCGACATATTCTTCCACCGGGTATCAACGCAGCATGCATCCCGCAACAATATATGTACGTATATTTCCGCACAACATCCATCGAACGGCTCACATGTGACCGTTTATATATTCCTTAGTTCAGAAACTTCGGAGCCTGAAAGATTCTTTATTAATTATTACAACAAAATATGTTTTGCGGTTTTTGAAGTTGATGTGAACTCCGAACTGTCTGATATTCCGTTAATTTTGTTTGCAATCATATTTTACACGGTCATTGATGACTTTAAACATTATTTCCAACGGATAGTTGTTGGAGATGAGGACGTTGATTATAAATTTTATATTTTTTGTTTGAAACACAGGGTGAAACAACAACAGAGCTGTGTCTACCATTCTGATAATGGTTTCTATTTTTCTGATAATGATTCCTATAAGAGACTGGGTGTGAGGAATGGTAATTTAAATACTTGCCCAAAGACGTAGGCTTATGGTACCAATCGCACATAATTGTTCCGTTATTAGACACAATCAATTTGACATCTAAAAAGCTCAAAAAATTCCCATTCTGCGTCTCATCGTTTTAAATCTCAATCTATCATTATATCCGTTAAATATATTCAATAGATAATTTAAATCATTGGCGGGCGCGGTTAAAATGTCATCCATGTATCGGTAATAAAAAGCTGGTCTAAATTTAAATTTGTTTAAAAGGGAAACTTCCAAATCTTGCATTACTATATCCGCGATGATGAAAAACAACGGAGAACCCATCGGAACCCTAAATGTTTGCTTATACGTAGTTTGTCTGAAAAGTTTTAAGCCTAACATAAAAACGTATTTTTATATAAAAAAGTATTTTATTTTTCAACGTAGTCTCCTTTTAAGTCGATACACTTTTTCCAGCGATGTTCCCACTTTTTTAACCCATTCATATAGTAATTAGCATTTTGCTCTCCAAAAGAGGCTTCTACGGATGCGATAATCTCTTCGTTTGATGAAAATCTCTGTCGTCCGAGCCAAACTTTGAGCGCAGGAAACAAGAAAAAGTCGCTGGAAGCCAGATCTGGTGAATACGGTGGGCGATTAATTAATTTGAATCGCAATTTGTAAATTTTTGCTATGGTAACCGCAGAAGTGTAAGACGGTGCGTTATCTTGATGAAAAAGCACTTTTTTCTTTTTCAAATGCGGCCGTTTTTTCGCAATTTCTGCCTTCAGCTTATCAAGTAACGATGCGTAGTCCCCCGTTATTGTTTTACCTTTTTCAAGATACTCGATGAACACAATTCCATAACTATCCCAAAAAAACAGTCGCTATCACTTTCCCGGCCAATAGAACCGTCTTCGCCTTTTTCGGAGCAGGTTCACTCTTTGCAATCTACTGTTTTGACTGTATCTGTGTTTAAGTGAGTAGTAGACCCAAGAGTGAAGTAGTAGATCCACGTTTTATCAACAGTTATTAATCGACGCAAAAAATCCGACTTGTTTTGTTTAAACCGTTCCAACAAGACTTTAAAAATGTTTATTCGAATGCGTTTTCGATCCACAGTGAGCAAACGCGGCACCCAACGTGCGGTTAGCTTACGCATGTCTAATTCTTTAGTCAATATATGATAAACACGTTCCTTCGATATGCCCACAACCTTTTCAATCTCTCTAATATTAATTCGACGGTCGTTCATTAAATAAAATTAAATAAAAGTTCATTAAATACCATTTAATGAACTTTTTCGATGTTATCAATGGTGGTTGCAGTTGTTGGCCGTCCCGAACGCTCATCATCAGCCAAGCTGATACGACCATGTTTAAATTCAGCTGCCCATCTTTTCACGGTAGCAAATGATAGGGCAAAGTCCCCGTAAACAGCGTCCAACTTGGCTTTAATTTGCGCAGGCGTATTACCTTTCAACTGCAAAAATTTAATCACGGCACAATATTCAATTTTTTCTATTTTTACAAAAACACTGACAATGAATGACACAAATGACTGTCAAACAACAACTGAGCGTTCAAAATGGCTATAATTTTTACAGGTATCTCTTAAAGCATGTACGATTGTAGTACCAAAATGGTTTTGACAAGTAATACCATCTTCATGTTGAGGCTCAAAACTTTTCAAACGACCCTCGTATATATTATTGTTAAAAACGTAAAATAAAGTCATCAATGACTGTGTAAAATATCCGATTGCTAACAAAATTAATAAAAAATCGAAAAAATTTAACAAAATTAATGGAGTTTGAAGTCTACACCAACTTTACAACTTATTTCCATACCGTCAAAACTTATTTTGTTGTATCGTTTTATCAATAAATTATCGTAACACAATTTTGAAATCGAGAGATTAAAATTTGTTAGTTTATAAAAGTTTCAATAAATTAAATCGATTTATTAAAAATATCAAAGATCCGGTAGATATTGAACAAAGAAAAAACGTAGTTTATAAGTTGCAATGTAATAATTGCGATGCTTCGTACGTAGGCTAGACCATGAGAAAACTCAAAACTAGGGTTTCCGAACACAAAAATCAAATTAATCGTCGCGTGAAGAATATTTCTGTTGTTACACAGCATAGAATTGATACGGACCACAATTTTAACAAAATATCAAAATCTTGGACACAGAATCTTTATTTTTCAAGAGATCCGTCTCCGAGATGATATACATCAAATTACAAGGCAATTCAATTAACGTCATGTCGGACACGGACCAGCTGAAACTATATTTTTTATTTTTGGAAAAGTACAAGGCAACATAGTCATTTTCTCCGTTCATTTTCAAGTGTTGTGGTGAGGTGGGAAGACCGTTACATGTACCATGAATGTGGGGGGAGAAGGAGCTGCTTAGTCTGTTCGGTTTGTGTTTGAAGTAATAAGATGTTTCGCGTCTTCTTGCGTACGACTGACAGTTACTGAGATGCACTTCCCTCTCTTTTTTTCTCAAACTGAATATGTTTGTAGTGTATTTTTTCTGTACCCATATTTTTCATTATCGTCGCGAATAGATCATGCATTTATTGTAATATGGTTTTATATATAGACACTGAAGAAGATAGTGAATCGAAATTGTATTATTGCTAAATCTTTGGAATAAAGAAGAATTTTACTCGAACATCAGGTATACAGCTCGTTATTGCCTTCTTCCTATCTTTTTATTAAAACATAACACGCGCACAAAACATATAATTTTAGTCTTTTTATATTATTAATCTCTATTTCTTTATGACTTACAGTTAACAGTATAGTATTTATTATTACTTTTTATTAAACAAGAGTGACAATTTATTCTGCTACTTATATATGATAGTACAAAAATATTATTTAGTCAAAACAGTTCAAAGGAAAAAAATAGTTTATTTGTTAGTTTAGTACATAAAAATTACAAAATTATTAAAAATAATATTGAGCATTACTGACGTATATGTATTGTAGTATTTTCATGTTAACCTTTAGAGGACGGGAAAATTTTGGTTCAAATCGACCTTTTAATTTACCCGAAATGTATGTATAATTTTATCGGATTAGTCGGTACAAGTTCCCAACCTGGTAGGTGGTCGATATTTCGACCACCCCCGTCCCTAACGGATAAGCCAATATAAAATTTTTTTTTGTTTTATTTTAGCGTTTTACTTGATATACCTATGTTTTTTGATATGCTGAGTATGAAAATAATAGTAAAAAAAATCCTGAAGGTGTCCTTGACCTTGAAAATAGCCATTTCAAAGTCAAATTCTTTGTTTTTTTGCTATTTCAGTTTCAAAGTATATATATCTATGATTTTTGATGCGCTGAGTTTGAAAAAAATAGTGAAAAAA
>NW_018022388.1:0-3854 GCF_002006095.1 Pseudomyrmex gracilis
ATTTCCATTGGGATAGAGTTGAGATTCTAGATTGTGAAAAGCATTATTATAAGCGTCTGATTTCGGAAACTCTACACATCAAAAGACAAACATTTGGCCTTAACCTACATAGCGACACGGAAAACCTCGACAAATCTTATGTACCATTTGTTGTTNATAAAGATTAAGTTCTCCTTTGCGCATGTCTATAAAGTAGACTTCTCTGTACATATCGTCGTCTTTTTAAATTTTATTCAGTTGAGTTACAACTCTTGTTCTGAGATCACTACCACATAACATCTTTATTTTGTATCTTGATCGGCGTTTTTTAAGAACAGCATACGTCTGTAAGTTAACAAATATTTTTTACATTGTGTATTTTCCTTTTTTCATAACTTTTGTTAATGGTATCACTATTTTGTCAAAATCGTTGTAATCAATTTTGTAGAACGTTTTGATAAAGACCAAAAACCATGGTCGAAACGTCAACTTTAAAACTATCAAATAAAGGACANCATTATTATATCCATACACAACAACAACTGTGCTTTTGAACTCCTAACTGCCTTTCTATAATTTTATATTTCAGTATATATATACATATACAATATATATATACAGGGTGGACCATTTTAATCTATAATGGAAAATATTTTGGAATTTTGGTGAAATACAACAAAATGTTTTAGACAAAAGTTGTAGGGGGCAAAGGGAGTCACCTAATGGTATCAATGGCCATGACCTTGAACCTTATTTTCAAGGTCATTTCAAAGTCAAAGTGATTTTTCTAAATAGGAACACTTACTTTTGATTCTGGATTTGAAAACGGCGGGACATTTTACTCTTAAAAAGTCCATTTTTGATTCAATCAAGGTCACAGCAAGGTCAAATAAAGGTCAAATTTTCCAAAAATGTCGAAAAACGGATATTTAGAAGTTAAAAACAGGAGATGTAAACGGAAACATGTTCTTTTGATCCCGGATTTGAAAAGAGCGAGAAATTTTACGCTGAAAATGTAAATTTCCTATTTATTCAAGTTTCCGGCAAAGTCAAATAAAAGTCAAATTTGCCAAAAATGTTAAAAACTGGGTACTTAGACGTTAAAAATAGGAGGTATGCAAAGAAACATGTTTTTTTGATCCCAAATTTGAAAAGAGCAAGACACTTTAGTTAAGATCAAAAAAACATGTTTCTTTGCATATCTCCTATTTTTAACGTCGAAGTACCCATTTTTTACCATTTTTGACAAATTTGATCTTTATTTGACCTAGCCGGAAACTTGAATAAATATGAAATTTACATTTTTCAGCGTAAAATTTCTTGCTCTTTTTAAATCCGGGATCACAAGAACATGTTTCCGTTTACACCTCCTGTTTGTAAGCTCTAAATATCCGTTTTTCAACATTTTTGGAAAATTTGACCTTTATTTGACCTTGCTGTGACCTTGAATAAATTGAAAATGGACATTTTAAGAGTGAAACTTCCCGCCCTTTTTAAATCCAGGGTCAAAAGTAAGTGTTTCCATTAAAAAAATCACTTTGACCTTGAAATGACCTTGAAAAAAAGGTTCAAGGTCATGGCCATTGGTACCATTAGTGGACCCCCTTTGCCCCCTACAACTTTTGTCTACAACATTTTGTTGTATCTCACCAACATTCCGAGATATGTTCCATTATAGTTTAAAATGGTCCACCTTGTACAGGGTGAGTCATCTAAATCTATCACCTCCAATAACTCGTTTGTGTGGCCATGAATCAAAAAAAATTTCATATAAAAGTTGTAAGGTTTCGAGAGGGAACCAAAATAGCGTACCTTTCACCTTTTGGTTTTGACCGAAAGTGGGTTACTTCAACCGGAAGTGGTTTTTTTTAAAATGGAAACCCCCTTTTTTGACACCGGAAAATGAAAAAACGTAAAATTTTACGTTCCGATACAACCTTGACTGCTTTAAAATTTTCAAGATGGCGAACAAAAATGGCGGACAAAAATTTTAGTCAACCGACTTGCACCAAACTAAGTTTACGAGGGTTTTTGGGGTTGCTGATCACGAATCTGAAGTCAGATTTGCAAAATTCAAATTGGCGAAACCAAGATGGCGTACCAAGATGGCGGATGAAATTCTTAGCCGAAATTAATAGAAATTACTGCTCTTAGCACTACCCAGGAACAACGGCGTGGACGTAGTAGTTTTTTGTTCCCTTTGGGGTGCTTTATTTACGTGAGTCCCCTTGCCTCTCACTATCGTGGTGCTTTATTTACGTNGGGGTGCTTTATTTACGTGAGTCCCCTTGCCTCTCACTATCGTGGTGCTTTATTTACGTGAGTCCCCTTGCCTCTCACTATCGGGGTGCTTTATTTACGTGAGTCCCCTTGCCTCTCACTATCGGGGTGCTTTATTTACGTGAGTCCCAGTGCTTCTCACTATTGGGGTGCTTTATTTACGTGAGTCCCCTTGCCTTTCACTATCGGGGTGCTTTATTTACGTGAGTCCTTTTGCCTCTCACTATCGGGGTGCTTTATTTAGTTAATTTGTAACTTCAAACAATTAATTTGCTAAGTAGTACACTTAGCAAATTAACTGTTAGAAATTCCGTCCATTTTCTTGAATGCATAGGTCGATACGCTTTTTGAATAATGTGATTGTTCTCAAAAGAAATTCTTGAGATATTGCGGCACAAGCAGTCCGAATACGTTCCTTTATATTCTCCTTGGTTGTTGGTTTTTCGCTGTAGACAATATTTTTCAGCATTCTCCACAGGAAAAAATTGGGAGAAGTTAAATTTGGCAAACGAGGAGGCCACGCGACTGCGCCCAATCTCCCAATCCACCTACCATTGTATCGGTTATTCAAATAATTTCTTACAATATTTGAATAATGTGCTGGCGCACTATCCAATTGAAGCCACATCCGTTCTCTGGTGAATAAATCAACGTCTTCCAATAGTTGCGGTAAATCGTCTTGAAGAAACTGCAAAAAGTTTTGTCCGTTAACGTTTACTTCAAAAAAATAAGGACCTATTAAATAGCCATTTACGATGCCACACCAGACCATTAAAGACCAACGATTTTGGAAATTAGTTGAACAAAACCAATAAAGATTTACATCGGACCAGTAGTGACAATTATGTCTATTTACAGTTCCAGTGCTACTGAAAGTTGCCTCATCCGAAAAGAGTACGTACCGGAAAAAGTTTTCATCTTGTTGTTTCATTTGCAGAGCCCATTCACAAAAATTTACACGAAGTAAGTAATCATTAAAATTTAAATGTTGTGTCAACGTTATGTGATATGCATGAAATTTTCTCGCCTTTAATATTCTCGCAACTGTTCGCTGAGGTATGCCAATTTCTCTTTAGAGTTGACGATCGAGATAAATTTTCGCTAAAATGGTTATAACACGATTATNATTAACATCATATTCATGATGTCGTGATCGGCAAACCATAGACTTATCACTTGCACTCTGCGTAAGGGTTTTAATGGTTACCCTAGTTGGATGCCTTCTATCAGGATAACGTTGAGCATACAGACGTTCAGCTCTCGCCAAATTATTCCTACATTCCCCCAATATTTTGATCATGTCCACGATTTCGTTTGGTGGGTAGGCTGTCATATTAAAGATAAGAAATTATCTGAGTTCTAAAAGTATTGATTTCTCAATAGATACAAATAAGCGGAGATATCGTTGCTATTTAAGCATTCACGTCTGCTTTATGATTGCAGGATAATAGTCATGGTCATAGCAACCTAGCGGAAGTGCTACATACGAACTAGTCGCGCATAACTATGAATGTCTGAAAGTCAACCGATTTTCACCAAATTTTGTACACGGGAGTTGGTGGGGTTATACCACGATTATCATTAACATCATATTC
>NW_018022388.1:4025-6029 GCF_002006095.1 Pseudomyrmex gracilis
ACGTAAATAAAGCACCCCGATAGTGAGAGGCAAGGGGACTCACGTAAATAAAGCACCCCGATAGTGAGAGGCAAGGGGACTCACGTAAATAAAGCACCCCAAAGGGAACAAAAAACTACCACGTCTACACCGTTGTTCCTGGGTAGTGCTAAGAGTAGTAAGTTCTATTAATTTCGGCTAAAAATTTTGTCCGCCATCTTGGTCCGCCATCTTGGATCCGCCATTTTGAATTTTGCAAATCTGATTTCAGATTCGTGATCAGCAACCCCAAAAACCTTCGTAAACTTTATTTGGTGCAAATCGGTTGACTAAAATTTGTGTCCGCCATCTTTGTTTGCCATTTTGAAAATTTTAAAACAGCCAAGGTTGTATCTGAACGTAAAATTTTCCGCTTTTTCATTTTCTGGTGTCAAAAAGAAAGGTTTCTATTTAAAAAAAACCACTTCCGGTTGAAGTAACCCACTTTCGGTCAAAATCAAAAATTGAAAGGTACGTTATTTTGGTTCTTCCTCGAAACCCTACAACTTTTATATGAAATTGTTTTCGATTCCTGGCCACACAAACGAGTTATTGGAGGTGATATATTCAGATGACTCACCCTGTATAAGGCTTTACGAGCCGTTTCCAAGATGTTGAGCGGAAACTGTACGTGTATATATGTGTATATATAATGTATATTGCATACACATATAACAAATTCAACTTGTAAAATGTTTTTACAAGTATTTTTTTGAATTGAAATTGTAATTCCTAACTTCATACGAGATGCTGGATTTGCATCTCACATATGACGGACCCCGTGTATATATACACGTACAGTTTCTGCTCAACATCTTGGCAACGGTTCGTAAAGCTTTATATATTGGTATTGTTGGATGTCGAGGAAGGTCGGGTGGTAGAAGATTAAGTTCTATGCTTGAACTTATATCTTTATCTTTATTTTTCTGGTTACAGTGTTCCTTATGTTTTTTACACGGCTGTTCTTCACTGCGGTAAACTCTCCAGCTTGCGGAGCCACAGTGAGCTAGCAGTCCAATCACGATCTCTGCCCTGCTTCATCCACGCGATTGATTTATAGTAGATCGATCGCGCCGATTCAGCAGGCCCACCGGTCCTAGCAACGGCCGTGCTAGTTACCGGTGCCGGTGTCGACGCATGCTGCGTTGCACATCGGACAATGCGGCGATGTGTCGCACCCTGTGGCAACCAGCAGTTCTTCCTAGAACTTTTTTTTTTATGAGGGGAAATGCATTATGCACCCCCGCCTTATGGAGATTTTGGCGGGGAGTGTGGGACTCGCACCCACTACAACCCCTCAATGGCCTCCACCGGACATAATGGGGGAGCCTGTGGCAGCCGGAAGGCTATTATTTCTCCAGGCCCCCCCTGGTCTAAAACTTGTCCCCAAACGACAACGCCCCATTTCACCTTTAAGGTTGCGGCAGGAGGAAGGGGCCATAGCCCTCCTCAAGCCGCCCCTCCCTGGGGACTTGTGCACTGGCGTGGCAAGTTCCCCAACTTGCCATGCCAAGTCCCCGCCCCCTGTGACCGAAGTCAGGAGAGGTCAATACAATTCTTTGTATCTCTTACCCTTGACCAAGCAGCCCCTTGACAGGGGCTGGGTCTAGGGTTACGCCCGAGCCGTGACCCCTCCATTCCGAGCACGAAAACTGCCTCCAAGTCGAGCTTATTTGCTTGACTTGGAGGACTTAGGTCCCGGCTTTTGTCTCCCAGATGAAGGGGAGGCAAGTCAGCCTCCCCTCTGTTGCTTGGGAGAGAGCTCTTTAGTGGAGCCTCCCCCTGAACCCGGCGCGTTTTGCGCCGCTCTCTTTGTTGTCCGGGGGCCAGCGACCTTGCGGTCTCTGGTCCCGGCCACTTTCCTTTTGGGGAGAGAGGGAAGCACCGCGCCGTCCTGGGCGTGTTCCGTTTGACCACAGTACGATTCGACACCAAATTATTGGACACAAAATTATTGGACACAGATTTATTCGACACCAAATTATT
>NW_018022388.1:6579-23233 GCF_002006095.1 Pseudomyrmex gracilis
CGAATCGTACGGTGTCGAATAATTTGGTGTCGAATAAATCTGTGTCGAATCGAGCGGTGTCGAATCGTACTGTGGTCAATAGAGTATCACCCCGCCGTCCTCACCTCTCTTTTTTCCGGTCTCCGGTTTATCCCAAAGACCGGAGGGCCCTGTACTTGGGGCGGAGGCCCCAGTGGCCTCCCCCTTTCTTCCGCGGCGGTCTTTGGGCCCTCGGAGGAGGCGGACGGGAGAGGAACATCCTCCCGCGCCTCGCTCTCCTCCGGCCACAGCCGGGCCAAGCTGTCCTCCGGGGAGAGCAGGAAAACCCCCTCTCCTTCCTTCTCCCAGCCGGAGGAGTCCCCGCCGGATCCGGCACTCCGGGCCCGCCGCTTCCTTCTTTTCTTCGGGGAGGGGTCCGGCCCCGCCACCTTCCCGCCTTTCTTGCCACCGGGTGGCAGCGGAGGCGCCGGAACTCCGGCGCCCCGCCTGGTGGCTACGTTTTTTTTTGGCATGAGGGCGCAACTTGCGCCACCCATCTGATGGTTCGCTGGCTACCCCCGACTCGCACACAAAGTGCACTTGGGGGCAGCCCTACATGTGATGGCAAAATGGCCCTTCCCCCCACATTGGTAGCACGCCGTGCTCCAATCTACACCGGAGCACTTGCGTGCCACGTGTCCGTACTCGAGGAACCGATAGCATTGCATACGCCGTGCTACCAGCGCACAGTGGTTCAAAATCTCAAAAACGTGGTCAAAACCCCAAAAATAAAGTTTTGATCTAGAGAATTCTAACTGTTGAGTTGGCTACAGTAACAATGTGCCTATTAAATGGCAAAAGAGAGAAAGGTCTATCTTTTGTATCTGAGTCTATGCTTTAATTCAAAGTTGGCTTTCGTCTGATTAGCGTGTTGTGTGCGTTCGACGCACACGACACGCTATACGAAAATAAACGTATATTTAGAAGTGCATAACTTCTGGTAAAAATTAGTGATTTTAATTTTGTAAAATGGATGCTATTCCTGGAGGTAAGTAGTATTTATTCGCATTGAAATAACTAAAATTGTCGGGTTAAAGATTGTATAATGATAACATTGTTTTTAAAGAAAACGCTAAAACTTTTCTGAAAATGTTTACAAATATAGACAAAAAGTTATATATCCCGCAATATCCCACCAAAATATTTGTTTAGGCTTGTAGTTTATACTTTTATCTAGCAAAATTGATAAAAATTAGCTGCTACTTTTTGCAACTTTAGTTGTATGGTTATTTTATACAATGAAATCTCCATATATTCCTTTTTTGGACAGATTAAGAAACCATTAAATATTCGCGTGTTTTCTATTAATTGTTTTGCATGTTTAACATGTATTGACAATATTATAATACATTTTAAACATATAAGATGAAAAAATAATAAATAATAAAAAATAAATAAAATAAGCGCAAAGCAAACATCATAGTAAATTGAAAATAACATATTAATAAAACTCACACAAATAAGAAAAATGTTTTAGTTCACTACGTTATTAACAGATAAATAAAATGATGTCGATAAATTACAATAATATACTGTGTACTGACAAGAAAACATAAAACAGCCAAATATATATAGATATCCCCACTATCAGATCAGAAGATCAAAAGGTTCACAATAAGTCAAAAAACATGGTTACAAATTAAATACAAAAGTAACGGTTTAAACTTTTGATTTATACAATTGATTTTTCTGCTCGTATCGGCCTTATGATTTATTTGATTATTTCACGAGCGATTGATTGATGATAAAAATAAGTTATTTGATTAATTTTTATTTACTTTTAGGATCTTGTGATGAAGAAATTCGATTTACAAGGAAAGAAATTTTTAGTATGATCAAAGACCATCTGAACAGCAGTTTCAACGTAACTATTGANCATCTTGAAAATCAGTTGTCCGAGAAGAGAGGATGTTCTATTAAAATACTTAACAATGATTTAAAGTCAGCTTTGCCCAAATTATTTTATAAACTGAGAANTAAGTGGCAAGATGTACACAGAATAGAAGAAAAATTTTTTGCAAAGTATAACGAATGGCTTAATGCCTCCGTAGCTTTTCTTGTGCCTGCGGTCACACCTGCAGTCACTCAAAATATATAAAAAAATAAAGTCGGTCGTCCTTTTTCAAAGTTTATACTTTCCAGTGAAAGAACAAAACGAAGAAAAACTGAGGAAATTCGTTCAAAAGTTACTTTGGAAACATTGTTGTATGCCACTCAAATGAGTCTTCGTGCTTCAGGAAATTTGGACGCTTCAAAAGTTGTCAAGGATGTGACGTCTACGAGCCCGTCAAAAGCTATAAAATATAGAAAAGCTATGCAATCAACGTCTGAAACAACATTGTCCGGCGAAGCTGCTCTTTCACTTTTAATTGAGCTAAAATTATCAAAGAATCAGTATATAGGATTGAGAGCAAGAAGCAAAGAAAACTGCAATTTATATCCACCATACAGAACAATATTACGAGCAAAACGTGAATGTTATCCACTCTCAATGGACATTACTATTACAGAGTACAGTGCTGAAGGTAAACTGCAAGTTTTATTGGATCATACGATTGAGCGAATTTTGTTAGTCCAAAATGACGTTATTAAAAATTTGGCTCATGAAAACGTAAGTCGTGTAACTTTAATTTGCAAGTGGGGTTGCGATGGAAGCTCCGGACAAAGTGCATATAAACAAGCATTTACTGACAAAAGCAAATCGGATTCTGATATATTTTTGACTTTAGTTGTACCACTACAGCTTATAGAAGTAAATAATAAGAATGAAGAAGAAATTATTGTTTGGAAGAATCCAAAACCTTCGTCTCCTCAGTTTTGTAGGCCGATCAGACTTCAATTTTTACATGAAAATACACAGGCAACTATGAATTAATTATATTCAAGAACAAATAAAAACACTTGTTCCTTTCGAAAGGATTATAGATGGAAAAGAAATTTCTATACGTTGCAACCTAGCTTTAACCATGATAGATGGAAAAGTTTGTAATGCAGTTTTGTCAACTTCATCTGCTCAACGTTGCTATTTGTGCGGAGCAACATCAAAACAATTTAATCAAATTGATGAGATTATTAAAAAAGAACTCAACGAAAATTATCTACGTTTTGGATTATTGACACTACACGCATGGATACGCTTTTTTGAATGTTGTTTGCATTTATCCTACAAACTTGACATAAAAAAGTGGCAAACTCGTAGCAAAGAAGAGAAACAGATTATAGAAAATCGAAAAGCATTGATACAAAAAGGTTTCCGGTTGCAATTAGGCCTTATTGTTGATCGTCCAAAGCCTGGATTTGAAAGCACAAACGATGGGAACACAGCTCGGCGTTTTTTCGAAAACGCGATAATATCTGCTTCTATAACGGGAGTTGACGAAGATTTAATAAACAGATTTTACGTAATTTTACAAGTAATTTCGTGTGGTCATGACATTGACTTACTTAAATTTGAAGACTATGCAGTTGCAACTGCAAGGAAATTCGTCGAGCTGTATCCATGGTATTACATGCCGACTTCCGTGCACAAATTATTGATTCACGGACCGAAAATTATAGCCTTTGCTCTACTGCCAATAGGACAAATGTCAGAAGATGCCCAAGAGGCAATGAATAAATATATAAAAAGATTTCGAGAGGACTTTTCGAGAAAATGCTCGTGAGCAAAAACCATGGAGGATGTCTTTTTACGACTTATGATTACATCAGATCCATATATATCAAGTTTGTAAGAATTGCCACAAAAAAATTGAAAACTTTATCACCAGATGCCTTAAAGTTATTGATTCCACCTAAACTTCAAGCTGCAGAACAAACAGAAACGCAACTTCGAGCTGAAGACAGCTCATTTTATGAAACTTCAGAAGATGATGACGAAGAATCGGAAGACGAAAATTTATCTGAATAATTACTTTGTTTTGTACACTATTTTTAATCGCTTTTTACTATAATAAATACAATTTTAGCTTTACTTTATTAATTTTTATTTATAAACTTTGTACAACTCCTGTAACACAAATTATGTTTAAAATTTTTATCCGCTATTTTGTTATTAAAAATTTTAATTTCAGATTTAGCAACCTCGAAAACTTCGGGATACCAACTTTTGTCTAAATTGAAGTACGATTTCATATTTTGACCACGTTTTTGAGATTTTGGACCACTGTGCAGCGCCTCGACAGGGAGGCTAAACCACCCCACCTCTATACACTTTGCCCCCACGACCCGCCGGGCTGCCCTCAGGGGCATAAGGTCCCGTACCCGACGGGGGAGGAGCAAACCAGCCCAGTGCAAACCTCACTGGGCTGGCAGTTATCCGCCGCCGCTAGTGCGGCGGCAATGTCCTCCGCGGAGAAGGGGGCACCACGTCCCGCACGCGAATTTCCGCGTGCTTGACGGGACGGGTGAATTTTACTCTCTCCACGCCCTCTAGCGCTTTTGACGCTCTCTCAACAAGGGCGTCGGCCTTCTCCGCTCCTCCAGGCCCGGGTACCTGGAGGAGCATACCACCGTTGGCCGCCCTTTTTATTCGGAGGCCGGAAATCCCAACTTCCTTCAAATTGACGGCGGCCGCCGCCTTCCTCAATACTTCGGCATAACTGCCGCCCTCCCCCACGGTACGGAGGATGGCAGCTCCAGTGGGGAGCCTGCCGAGCTTCGCCCTCTCCGCCGCCCCGGAGCGCTGACTCGCGCTCACGGGAACCGCGGGAGGGCGTCATTTTTCTTCAAGGGAAGAAACTTTCTTCCCCTTTTTTCGCGCCCTACGCCCCACAACCGTCGCCCAGGTGGTCGGGGCGGGTACGGCGGCGGATGCGTTCGAGGATTGAGGGGCGAGCTCTCTCCTAATTAGAGAGA
Source organism: Pseudomyrmex gracilis (assembly GCF_002006095.1). Taxonomy (NCBI): domain Eukaryota; kingdom Metazoa; phylum Arthropoda; class Insecta; order Hymenoptera; family Formicidae; genus Pseudomyrmex; species Pseudomyrmex gracilis. Next base: position 11,452 of record NW_018022388.1, read on the forward strand.
GGATTCGCCCCTCCATTGCATCCCCGATTTTGTCCGCCAGTAGGCGGACACACCTCTCTTCCGGGAGGTCCAGAGGAGAATCTTCCCTAAAGGGCTTATCCGCCCCCCCTCTGTTTGGACTCTTCGGGAGTCCATCTTCGGCGGCGGGGTCATCGCCGCGGTCGCTTGCGGAACAAACGCAGGCCCACCGACCTGCGTCCCGCAGTCCGCCACCTCCTTTTTCGACGCGCCTACGAGGGAAAAACCCTTCTCGTAGGCCGCGTCGAGCATTTCGCGGACTTTATTATATCGGGAGGCCATAAGCCTCCCCGACTCCTTACTAAGCCGGAGCTTCTCCTCCAAGGTCCTGACGTGCTCATCAACGAGCACGCCAGGCCTGGCCTGCTCCGGCTTTGCCGCCTCTCCCGGCAGATAGGCGAGAGCGACAATGCCCTCGCCTAATCCTTTTATTGTTGCCGCCACGTCCTTTAGGATCTTCACATAACGACCGTGAAGAATTTTGGACGTGGTGGCAACCTTCATCACGGCCTCCGCGGCTGTGTGCGTCTTCTGCACCATCTCCGCCGCGGAGGCAACCGGGCACGGGAACCTGGAAGACGGCAGCTGGGCGGTGTCGCGCCAGTATTCGTCCTCCAGCTCAAGAACCGCCTCCGCTCGCCTTGCAGCCGAAGCACGCTCTTCGGCTGCGACGATGCCAAGAAACTCGCCGGNGCCTCTGCTCGCCTTGCAGCTGAGGCACGCTCCTCGGCCGCAACAACACCGAAAAACTCGCCGGCGGTCGGCGGTTTTCCCACGCCCCCACTTGTACTGGGAACCGGTGTGGAGGCGTCCTCCTGCACCTCCATGTTCGAGTCCCCAGATGGAGGTGGGGATCCGGACAAGCCGGCGAGTGTCGGGGAGCGAGAGCGCTCACTCGCCGGCTTCTTCTTTGCGTCTCCCTTAGGAGCAGCGCCACCCACGCTTACCCTCGTAAGGGAGACTTGCGCCCCGAACGGAGGCAAGTTTTTTCTTGCCCCCATGGCAAGTATGTCCTGGCGCTTCTTCGCAGTAGTAGGTTCGCCTTCCACCCCTGCGGTGCAGGCGGAGGGTAGCCCATCACGAGATAACGACATGGGGGTGCCTGGGACGGCAACACCCCCACGCCGGGCCCTGAGTGTCCGATCACTCTGGGCCGGTACGTTTCTCTCTTCTTCTGAACTACTCATCATTAATTTTTAGAAGAGTGGTTTATTTTTGGAGTTTTCCTTCTCCTAGAGGCCAGTTGACATCCAAGTCTGACGAGCCCAACCTGCCCGGATTTGAAGTCAGGGTTTACTCCCCTATTCCAGGTGTCCCCGTTTTTAGGGGCTAACAGAGCTGAGAACTCCGGGTTTTTGTTCAAGGTTTTCCTTCCTCTATTTCCTCTCTTAGTTCAAAAACTCACCAGAGGCCCTTCCGAGCATGGGTGACCCTACCAGGGACTCAAAGGAGTCCCCGCCGGCATGGCTCCCCGGATCATAGTTTCTCTAAGCCCGGCCACCACGACAAGGTGGAGGGAAATCGGCCGGGCTGCTTTCCCGCAACGTAACTAGGTCATTGAGCAATGACAGTGATGTCACATTGCTCAATGGCCTCACTTTACTTTTGTTTTACTCTAAAACTGCCGCACAACAGTATAAATATTTATGCTAAAATTAGATACTCTGTCTTGTAATTATATATAAAGGTAAATGACAATGTCTCTCGGGAGTGGCACATCGTCTTGTAGTAGTTCCCGAGCTTGAGTGCCGTGATGATCTGAGGAGCTATGCCGGCGAGAACTTTGGTTCCTGGTCTCCCTTGCCGGACAGGTCCTCAGTGAGCGGCCAGACTAAGAGTGTGTTTAGGGGAAAGAAAACCCCGATCTCAAACCCAGGCAGGTCAGGCTCGTTAGCCAGGTTACGGCAACCAACCTAGATCAAGTCCAAGACCGATATAAAACCGTTTTTTTACCACAATGGAGCAGAACAAGAAGACAAGTATGGAGTTACCGGACCAGGTCGACCGGACGGCCAGGTCCCGGCGTGGGGGGGCTAGTGTTTCGGGTGCCCCCGCGTCGTAATCCAACGACGGGCGGGTGAAAGAGTGCACCGCAAGCTCCTCTATCTACACTGCGTCTACAAAGACGGACGAGCAGCGTCCGGTTTGCCCGAGAAGGCGTGCGATCCCACGAATGGTATTGAGGAAAGTGGACTCATCGGCGTCTATTACCTCGACTGACTCTAGAACATCTCTAGAGTCTCTCAATGCGCCCCTACCGGATGGGGACAACATCCTCTGGAGACGAGGCATCCACTCATCCGCCGTCTAATGAGGAGGAGCTTGCAGCATGGGCGGCAGCCCAGCTTGCAAAGCCGAATAGGCGCGGTCGCCCTCCTACGCATGGCCAGTTCATCGGCCTTGGAAGGGCCCAAGATGCGCTACGCAATGCGCGTTTAGCGCAGAAAAGGCAGGCGGCGGAAACCGCGGCGGGGGAACCCACTAAGAGGCACTCCGCGTCCGGGTCGGAGTCGGGTCGCGCCTCCGACACGGAATCCACTCGACGTCTCCGCCGGACGTGTCTCACGGTGGAGAGAAGCGACGTCGAGCACAAATGTAAGATGCGCTCTGCGCTGGACCTCGTCGATCTTATATATAAAGTTGTCAGGGTTTGCAACGAGGTGGCCACACGTGCCAAGCGTTTTAAAAGCACTGATGTTAAGAGGCAGGCCAAGACGGGCGTTGGATTGCGGATGCACTTTACGGCCGTCTCAAGGATAACCTGGCGGCGATGACAGCACCGGTCCTCTCCCAAGTCTATAAGGAAAATAGAAAACTTAGGCTATAAGTCAGGCTCCTCAGGGGAGAGGTGGCTGTTTTGCAAGCCAAAGTCCGTATGCCGCCTCCTCCCTCTCCAGTGACGACGTCGATGGGGGTGTCCGACGATCTCCTCGAGAAGATCGGCGCCCTCATCGACGCCAAACTCGCCGCGTTTGTATCTCCTGCTCCGGCGGCGGGACGGGCGAGTGAGAGAACCCTGTGCACTCGCAAAGGGGCGGGTGCGCGTGCGCGCTCGGTTTCTGGGCGGAGGATGGCGGGATACACGGCCAAGCCCGGTACCCGCCCTTCGGCTACTCCGTCTTCCCGAGCGCCGCAGAGATTTGTGGACCCGGGTTCATCAACCCCAAAGGAAGCGGACACGTGGTCCAAGGTGGTTGGTCGCAAGGCCAAGCAGAAGGCGGCGGGATCGTCTGGGACCTCGGCCCCAGCGGCCCGACCTGCCCCTGGGGCTCCTCCTGCGGGAGAATCACCCCAGAAGGCAGGGAAGAAGAAGCGGCGTAATGTATGTTGCTTTTAGGTAATTCGTTATAACACACTTAAGATACTCAGGCAATCTCCATATCACCGTTGCATCCCGGATCGCCGGCCACGGAAGCGAGATAAAAGCGTTCTTAATGTTAAGCCATACAAACTCTCTTATTTTCCGTATAGGAAAATGCAAAACCTCTCAGGGCCATCACTGCGTCATTAGTCGATTTCCCTGTGCAGAAGCCAAATTATCGGGCCGAAAACCCACCGCGTTTTTCCACATGCAACGCTATTCTCTTTGCAATAATACGCTCGAACATTTTACCAACATTGCTCAGTAGCCATAGTGGTCGGTAAGACGCCGCCATCTCAGGTTTTTTACCTGTCTTTGGAATTAATACAAGTCGGGCAACCTTCCAGCAATTTGAGAAGCGTCTTTGTTGTAGGCACGCATTAAAACATCTCAAGAGACGATCCGGGACAGCAGTCAGCATAGTCAAAATCACGCCTATCGGAACTCCGTCCGGGCCCGGTGCCGAACCCCGATTCTTAATATCCTTCACTGCGGACCTGATTTCGTCTAGGGTGATTAGGTCACTTCCACTCTCGACTAGGGGCGCATCCACACGCTCCCCCTCAGCATTAATGTGCTGAGGAAAAAGGCCATTAATTACGCCCTCTAGTTCGTGACGCTCTAGGGATTCAGTGACAACAGTTGCAGAGCCTCTCAGCCGCTTTAAGATCAGGCGATACGGCCTACGCCATGGGTCCTGCTGTAACGACGCAAAGAGTTCTTTCAAGGCCTTTTCTTTAGAATCAGCTATCATAGCTCTAAACTTACGTTGTGCATGCCGCAAGTCAACCCTAGAAATCTCCGCGTCAACAGTATTCCTCCGCCTACGGAATTCGACCATTTTGCGCCTTAAGGCAATACACTCTTTACAGCTCTCGGAGAATTCTCCGTTTTACCAGTACGTCTGGCGTTTCCTTGGAAACTTTTTAACGCGAGGGGCCGCAACATCGCAGGCTTCTTCCAGGAGTTTGGCCATTTAAACTGCCGCTTCCTCTGGATCACAGAATACCGGCTGCGGGCAGAGTCAATCTTTAAGAGCTATGGCCGCCTTCAATAGGTCCCAATTCATATTTTTCAGCGACCACCTCGGAAAGGTTACTTGCCTTCTTTCTTTGCAGCCATTTGCTTCTGTAACAGCAGGCTGTCTCAACTCAACCTCGACAAGAGAATGATCAGACAGGGTCTCAGTGTCAACGGCAACCCTCCAATTGTTCATCCTATTCGCCATGTTAGGACTGCACCAAGTTAAATCTACAATAGAAGTACCTTGAGCCGAAATATATGTGAGGGAAGTGCACATTAAGGAGAACTAAATTAAGGAGGCTGCCCAATCCTCCACCATCTTTCCACGCAGGTTGGTGTGCCTCGAACCCCAGCTAATCAAGGCCGCATTAAAGTCTCCCATGATAATAAAAGGAGACGGGCCTGTTCTTCGGACACTGTCAGCCAGTCTGTCCAAGCGATTTTCTAGATCCAACCGGCGTTTGTTGGAAGGGAGGTAAACACTGTACATCCGCCAACCTCTTATCCTGATCCCAACATAGCCTCTACTATTCCCTATTAGGCGGACCTCCATCCTGCACTTCTGTGGAGACCAGTAAATTGCAGCCGTGCTGTCTAAGTCTCCGAACCATAGATGTGATTCGGGGACTATGTATGGCTCGGCGATACATGCCAACCCAGCTCCAGTCTCTACCATACGTTGAATGAGCAAATCTTGTGCCGCCCGGGAATGGTTGACATTAAGCTGGACAACTAACATGTTTCCATGATTGTATGGTCTTCACCCTCTGACGAGCCTCCACCGGCAGATTCTGTTGTCCCAGATGGAGCTAATGTTTCTCTGCGGATATTTGCTGCACCCATTTTTTCAGCAAGAGTCAAACGACTAATCTGAAAGCCGCCGATTTTTCTCGCAGCGCATTAGTCCGTGCCAACTCTGTGGTCGGATGTCAGGCCATGCGAGGAGGACACCGTACACGGCTGGCACAAGCCATGGCTTTGTGTCCCGTTTCTCCGCATCTGTAACACAGATTGCTCCTGTTCACCTCACTCGAGCACATAGACCTCACATGTCCAAATTCTAAGCAGCAATAGCACTACAGCCTTCTAGAAGGAAGCAACACAACTTTTTCCAAGGTCCACTCAAGTCTTATCCGGCCCAATTTTACCAAAGCCTGGACCGCATCAACCGGGCACTGGAGCCAAATAGCATACATCCCGTTTATCATAGGTTTACTAGGGCCTGCCTTGATGTCGCTGCTATTGCATCCACCCACCATCGCAACCTAATTAACGACCTCAGAGTCGGTCACCAAGTCATTGAAATTTATAATGCGCAATTCAGCACGTTTCGACGGAACCGTTACCCTAGCATCTTGGCCGAGGACCTTTTGCAGCTTATCCTGAAGCTGACGCGCTTTCTCCTTACCTCTATTGCCAGGAATCTGTATGAGCAAACCCCCGGAAACATCCTTTTGTATCCTCGTATCCCACAAGTCGAGCTGCTCAAGGTTTACCTCACGTCGAGCTTTTTTCATGACTTCGGCGTACGACACCTTACCGTCTGGTACTCCGATGGCCACCTCAGCCGAGCAAGGCGGACATGTGCAGGGGAGGCGTTGACTTTTTTGCGCACCCATGGGTGGCTGTCTTATCACCGGGGGATTCGCGCTTGCCCGCTTATGGCTCCGCAGACGACCCCGCCCGCGTCTCCTAGGGCCCACAACGGACCACTCCGTGTCACTCTGAGTGGCTGGTACATCGGAAACCCTCCTCTCCTTCTCTGAAGTAAGGCGTCGCAGGTGTCATTGCCGCCGGGATCTAGGTGACCGTGGCTCAATCCTTTCCTGGATGCCTCTATCCTCTTCTGAGGTGAGGCGTTCTCTAGAGTTTTTCATTAATGGCCGCATAGATTGGAGCCGCATGTTTTAAGTCCCACCAGTTAGAACCGGCCTGTCCTCTTCAACTCGAGTAAGTGATCCTCTATCAATCAAAGGGACAGAGAGTCCCCGCAAGCCACCCGGCTGTGTCCCCGCGTTCGCTCTACTACCAGCCGGCAAAGACACAGCTGGGTAACGCATGAATCGAGAGAGGACGTCGCGATGTTCCTGGTCGGTTTAATTATCAACCTCGGCGATCTCACCCCGACCCCAATCTTGCCGTCATGCACATCCTGCCTAAATTGCCGGAGCTCCTATTTTAACACCTTGAACTGCTCACGAAGCATGTTGTTTTCGGCTTTAAGCTCCTTGGTCTCTCTGAGCAGCTCTCTCAGCCTCCCTCATGTGCAGGTACGAGAAGAGTCACCTGTCAACTCGCATCAAGTAGCCAAGTCTGCCGCCGCTAATTTAACTCTTTGCACACTCAGCTTGATAGTATGCAATAAGGGTCCGTTAAGATTTTCGCTCTTAGCTCGGACATTTTCAATCATATCGGCATTCTCCTTGATAGTAGCAGCAACTATTTCTGCCGACTGATACCTGCTGCTATCGTACACGTTCTTTTTTGAGAAGATATTATCGCTGGCTTTCCTCTTGTTCCGCGTCGTTGCTCCAGCAGTTCGCGTGGTCACCCGCCTGACTTTTGCGTTGCTAAATTCTTGCCGCGTCTCAATCTCATTCAGTGGAGTCTCGAATACGTCGTCACTGAGTTCCAGGATAGCATCTGGATCCCTTATCTCATTCCTCTTCTCTCTCTCTCTTTCTTTCTCTCTCTCTCTTTCTCTCTCTCTCTCTCAGACAAATCGGATTCTTCATCTTCAAAAGAGAATCGACGAACCGTACTTGGCTGTATATTCTTTTGAGCACTACCGTCGTCCACAGTCTCCTGCTCAAGGAGGATCAAGATCAAAATCAAAGTCAAGGTCATCATCTTACTCTTTGCTTGAAACCATACAATTTTGACATTTTCTCCAAAATGCATTCTAACTGAAGATATTAGGGGGGTCCAATATTTTTCGATGACCCTGTATATATATAGATGACCTGACCTACGGTTACGGTCGGGTCCTAACGGAGGAACGCAACTTGACACACGACAATTTTGTGTATTATATCTCGGAACACTGACCTAATGAAGTAAGGCAAACATGCGAGTCGAGCGAGACTGTTCAACGACGTAGTCAAGTCAACGGACTTGCCGATATTACTTGTCTAACGTCTTCTCACTCGTCGGTCCTTTTTTAGGTCTTAGAAACAAATCTAATTTACCTGCGACAGGACCTGGTGATCACGTGATGAGATTACAGGAATGAGTTTTCAGGATAGAAGTTCAAACGTTCATTTAATTAGTTGAAGCCGTTTTTATTCTTATGAGCATATAAATCATTTTTATTCAAAATATTAACATTTAGATTTATTCAAAAAATATTCTTACGCAAGTTAAATTAAATAATTGGACATGTGATGAAGTTCGGTGTGAATTTGGATATACTGTGGCATTGTTATTATTTTTAATTCTGGGAGTTTGTTATTAACATTACTATTAGTATTTTCAATATTTAAAATCCTTATATAAATGAGCACCGTCACTATTTAGGCTATTGCCGGATAGACGGGAGTTGGTACGCTTCGGTCAGCTCGCTTGACGGGCAGCAGTTCTCCGCCGCAAAGTTCGGTTTCGGATATTGCACTGTTAAAATCACCGTTGTTTTTCGGAGCGGTATGACAACTACATATAATTTGCTACTCAAAGTTTGACAGTGGTGATTGGAAATCGGTAGTTGTTCGGAACGACACAAGGTCGTAAACAGCTAGTCCGACTGAAAGAAAATCGGCAGTTGTTCGGAACGACACAAGGTCGTGAACAGCTAGTCCGACTGTAAGGAAATCGGCAGTTGTTCGGAACGACACAAGGTCGTGAACAGCTAGTCCGATTGAAAGGAAATCGGCAGGTGTTCGGAACGACACAAGGTCGTGAACAGCTAGGCCGACTAGGATGTCGAGGAGAAGAGCTTACTAAATGAAGCAGTTATTAATTGAATTGTCAAATGTAATCTTTTTTTTCGAATACCAACCGTCTCGAAGAAAGTTTTACTGTGTGCGTGGGAACCTTAGATTTGTTTTGCAAAACTATTGCATGAGTAAATACTCACTACTTCTTGTTTACGGTAGAATGTCGAGATGAGTGATTGATTCGCTTTGCCCAAAAGTCAGGAGTGTGTCAGCTGGACTCAGGTGGGATGAATTGGTCGTCTCCTCCGATAGAAGTTGTCACGAATTGCACTGTTCATTCGGATTTACGTGCCAAGATTGATGTCAAAGTAAGAATCGTTGGATTGTCGAATTTCAGACCGAACAGGAAAAGCGAGTATCTTTTTGTATGACCAAATTGACTCTAAGTTAAATTGTTAAATTGCACGAAAAGGAATAAAACTGTGTTAATAATCGTAATGCTGGTTAAGGAGCTCCGGCTCTCCGATGTTCCAACGCCTTATATATGATGATCTCGGAGCGTTAACCCTTCTGATTTTTGCCAATCGTCTTTAGATTTTACGCTCCCACTTTTTACTGATTAAAATTTCGATCTTTCATTTGCTAATTTGATCAGGCGAGAGGACCAATCATCGACAATCATTCTTTCGGACTCACTCAACATTTGTTTATACTTTATTATCTGCACGTGCAATTTCCTGTTTATTTTCGGTGCCATAACATTCCTTGCTAGAGATTAGCGGACCGCCTAAATTATCTAAGTTTATATTCGCGAACCAAACATTCGGGCTACTTGTTGATTAATTGACCGGTATTCATTTGAAAGTCGGTAAGAGTGATTAGATAAAAAATTGCAATACGGGTTTGTTTATCTTAGTTCAATAGGTCCTTTGTTCTCTGCTCAAATATTGTTAGTTAAAAATTAATTTTAAGGCGCAAATCTTAAAGCTAGTTTATGTCTAATTCCAAACAGAAGAGGACCGTAAAGTCCAGGACGTAACACCCCCTGCGTTAGACAAATGTTGGGGGTGTACAACATTTGCAAAAAGAAAATTGAGGTTCCCTTCTGTTTGCAATTCGCTTTCTTAAAAAGGAGTAGAGGAAATGTTATTATTCAAGCTTAATTACAGAAAAATTGGTTTGCTTGCATTTTTAAGTCTGGCGATGTGTCTCATACACTGTTTTTCCTTACGACAGACACGCGCTAGCAGTAATATTACAGAGTCTTATGCATTAATATTATTAAGAAAATAAGAGAAAGATGTTAGAGAAGAAATTTTGTCGCACATGATTGTCAATCCTTTACCGGAAGAGGCTCTTTTAGCCTGTGTTACGATGTGCTGGTTGTTACTGCTATTCCCCATCCGACTTCCAAAAGTGTCTTATTTGCGTTTATATATCCTTCGACACATTCTCGGCTTAGTGAGGCGGGTCGAATTCGTATGATAGTGACGCCACAGCACGTGCATGCTCGCTGGTTATAGGCCGATGTGCAGTGAATCAAGTGATGATGCGGGAGACTCATATATGTTTCTTGCTGCTCGGCTGACAGCTTGGAAAAGCACATTTGCCAGATTTTAAAGTTATCGTTTCCTCTTTGATATATAGGTCTCACTGTAGGAGTGATACATCAAAGTTGTCGCAGAAATTTGTCTCCGGGTTGATGTCTCAGCATTATAGTATTGCAATTGACGATCAAATGCTTTAATTTAGCTTGTGTTTGAATGCAAACCTTTTAGATGAATATGAAACCTTGAAGTTGCACAAATGTATGAGGTGAACAGATACATACATAGAATATGTATGTATATGTGAACGGAACCAAGAGCGAGCGCGAGACTTATGGCAAAGAAAAACAGTGCAATCGGTTTCAAATTTTATGGCGGTCGCATGATCATCCAATTTCTGAAGGTTTTTATCGCCTGGCTGAAATCTTTGGTTTAAAATAGTTTTATTGCTCTTCTAATATCGCTCATGAGTATGTAGTGGTTGCGAAACGTGCTTGTTTACTCTTAACGTCAAGCGTTATCGTGACATATGTTAGTGTGGTACTGCAAAAACGTTTCCTTCACTGTTCGCCTCTCTTTTTTTTTTTGATTGGAATGAGATGATGATCAGGCGGCCCTCATATTGGTGTAGCTGTAACAATCAATTTTTTTTACTGTGTGTGTGAATGCGATGGCTTTTGGAAGCGTGTGTCTTCAAGCGTGGTTTGCTTTCAATGCTTCGTGGTTCTTCCTAACTCTAGAACTTTTTATTTTATTATTACCATTCCTAATATCAATGCGTCTATTATATTATTTATTTCTCATACATGTGCTTACACACCTATGCATATGTGAATATATATAGATATACGCACCCACACATGGACAGACATGTGTAGCTGTCTATTTATGTGTGTTGTACATTAATATAATTACTCGTATTATTACTATTTTAATGTTATTATTATTATTATTATTAATATAATTAGTATATTTATTTTTTTCTCTTTCTCTTTTTTCTCTCTCCCATTTTTTAGAGTACATTTTTATTACTGTTGCCTTTATAATATATATATTTTTTAACTTAGAGTTCCCTTTTCTCTCCCCTTATTTTTTTTCTTTTTTTCTTACAACTAACTTATTACTTATTTTATGCTACAAGAAAGGGGAACATGGTGAGTTAACTTTTACAAAGAAAGGTTTTTATTGTTTCGCACCATAGTACAAACTTATTAACTATGGCTTAGGTACTCTAATGCGCGTTACTAATTTATTATCTTACTTTTATATAATAGTAGTAATATGTTAGTAATAGTGTATATAACTGGAGTTAGTAAAAAAAAATAATAATAATATGTATACAAGTATGTAGTATATAAGTAGATATAAGTATTAAGTGTTATAAGATAATAAGTATAATATTAATATTTTAGGTCTTGTAGTCCCGGTCGGGATTCAGTATTGACTGCAGGCCAAAAGTATCCACAGCCGAGGTCTTTTAGTAATTTTTGCAGTTTCGCACTGTGTCCATTCCCCCGGATGACCGTGAGGTCCACGTACGCTCCTACTCCATCTTCCGTGGATCTTCGGATCCTTACGGTGGCTTGGTGGTCCTCGCTCAGGAATTTGGCCAAGTGTATGTCATCACTGCGCCATTTCTGACCTCCGCCAAACGGCAAAATGTTTGTTAAACTGCACGGTATGGTCTCCCACTTGCGATTCTCCGTGGCGAATTGTTCCGGCAGCCGGAACACAGTTCTCAGTTTTGTGGTTACTCCCCCAATCTCGTAAGGCGATCCTCACATCGTCGTCGTTGATCACGTGAGTTATTTTGGAAGCGGTTCATTTAGACACCGTTCACTTGCGCACCGTTCGTTTGTACACAGAAAGATGCGCACCGTTCAATTAGACACCGTAATAATGCGCACCGTTCATTTAGACACTGTAATAATGCGCACCGTTCACTTAGACACCGTAATAAT
>NW_018022389.1:0-2499 GCF_002006095.1 Pseudomyrmex gracilis
CTGCTCCCAATCAATCTGAAATTTTGCACAAAAATAGTGTTTGATGGGACAAACAAAACGCGCGTAGTCTCCACTTCGGCAAATAAAAAACAAATTTAAAAAAAAATAATAATTATATCGACTGAAATCGATTTTAGGTGTATTTCAAAATCATTTCTTGTCCCAATCAATCTGAAATTTTGCACAAAAATAGTGTTTGATGAGACAAACAAACCGAGCATAGTCCCAACTTCGAGAAATAAAAAACATATTTCTAAAAAATATAAAACTATATCGACTAAAATCGATTTTAGGTGTATTTCTTATTTAAAACCTCGCTTCTCGTAGAAAGTGTATGCGTGGAAACAGTGCGTTCCGCCCCCCCTACGGGGGGACTCCACTATTCGAAAATCTAACCTAACCCACACACATACATAGGTTTGGATTGAACCTCGCTTTGCGTTGGAAGTTACTTTCCATATAAAGCGAGGTTCAATCCAAACCTNTGTATGTGTCTAAAATCGATTCTATATGTGTGGTAAGGTTTTAAAAACTTAAAAAATTAAAAAAAGTAAGTTCTTATGTTAATGTTGTAAGTGTGTAGGCAGGGGTGGGGCTGCGTAGGAAGGGCTGCGCAGGGGGGGAGCTGCGCTCCCGCACCCCCCGGGTAAAAATATAAAAACTAAAGTGAGGTTTTTAATTTGTACATTTTTATATTTCTTTTGTGATTTTTATTTTTTAACTTTTTTTGTATTTACAATATTTTAAATATTATAATAAGTGCTTCAAAAAATCTTTTAGCTAACACCAGGATAAATAATGCGAATTGATCTTATTAATTTACTGAACAGGTCCAAATTATTTTTTTTTGCTTCACGCCGCCACAAATATTCACAAAGATGATAATCTAAATGTTCACTTCGAACACCACCTCTTTGAAGTCTCAGTCTTAGTGGCCTCCATTGTGATTCTATTGCTTGAGTAGTAGCTCCTGTCTCAGCATTAACAAATTCAAGTGAATGATTTGCCGAAAGATGTTCATACCCTTCTTCTCCAATGCAGTCATAAGCTTTCCAGCAATCCGAATATATTTTCGATCCAGCCTTAATATGTTTTTTGATAATGGGAATAAGAGTTTCTCGATCTTGCCGAATTTGAGGGCAAATTTCAAGACGCAGAGCACCAGTTGCAATATCGATGGCACCAAAAATCCAATTACCTTCTACAACTTGGCCACGTTCATATTTTCTTTTACCAAATTTCATTTCATCACTTTCAACTATTCTTCCAGGTCCACCAATGGGTCCTTCATTGTTAGCCACACGATCGATAGTCAGCATACAGACCTCTCTACAGTATGAATATATATCCGCAATAGACTCTGGAGACACCTCTAAACGGCCAATGTTTTTTATTTCAATTGTGTTGAGTGATGGGCTTCTGTGAACCAAATGCAGGAACTTAGGTGCAATAATGAAGACTGTATCTGTGTCTCGAAACGTTTCGATTTTTATTTAAGTCATCTTCTGTCGAATGAGCTAAGTGAGATCCACTTCTTCATTGTTTGTTTTGTTGATTGTCCAAAGTATGTTTCTATGAAGTTAAAGAACGATAACGGGTTTCTCCTTGGGAAGTGTTGTTGATGTCTGTTGTCACGCATCTTGTAGCCAGCGTATAAATTAAAATTTGCGAGAGTATTGAGGACTTTATTTCATTTTCGACATCTTCGTATTTAAAACCTTTAGCGAAGTAATAAGTAATACAAAGAACATCTTCCATAGTCAAATTGTGAAATTCAAACCATGTTTTTTCCGCCATAGTTCGCTCTACGCCATGTTTTTGACACCGCCATTGCTTTCCAATGCAATTGATATAACTTCGGTAAGAGCGGGAAGTATTAGACATCTTCATTAAATGTTTTCTATTTTTAGGACATTTGCGTTTGGATGGTAAAAGTCCAATACTCTGACANCACGCAACACACACTTCTCGAGAAGATAAAACTTCTCGGACAAGTCTTTCAATATTCCAATTCCTACTAAGAGGATCATGTAAGGCCAAAGCCATTTTTATTAATTAAACTTAATTTAAAATAATCGACGAATAAACTTAGCNCGGAAAGTCGCAATGTATAAAGAAATACTTATAGATTTAGTTTTGCATCCGGTAGATAGAAAATAAATTTTGCTTTGTGTGCAAAGTTGTAAACTTATATGCAACTTCACTTTGCATTAGAAAGGCTGCGTTCCAATATTCACTTCCAGTACTAGAAATCTATAGCACATGTGACGTAAAGTATAGATTTTTAGTACTGACAGTGAATATATATAATTTGGAACGCAGCTAGAGTATATATATAGAGATGGTGGCGCCACCTCGATAGACACCTTGCAGGGAAGCTCCACTATCAAAAACGCTAATTTTCCAAAGAATCACACGATAGACAGTAGATCTTGCCTTCTGCAAAAAATGAATTTGTAACTTTTCGTGCAAAGCATGCACTACTCTCATCACCCGCTA
>NW_018022389.1:4639-7890 GCF_002006095.1 Pseudomyrmex gracilis
CTCTATAGGCGTGCACAATTATCAGCTCTACTCCTCGCTCGCCGCTGCTCGCTGCGTACCGCCGAATAGCGCCCGATCGCAAGAAACTGAGTTGTTCCGCGCTTGTTTGTTTACTCCGCCTCTCGTTACTAAGACATTACATGAGAGAAGCTATTTTTCATTTCATCTGATAATCGTGCACGCCTATAGAGTCCGATCATCGCTCCCCGCGCCTTCATTGGTTTACATTTATTAATTCATATCTCAATAAATATTGCGAATTTTGCAAAATGGTATATAACTTTTCTGTTCAGAATAATCCGATCTACAATTATATTACATTCTACTTACATGTTATATTCATATTATATAACTGCAATATATGATAAGTAGGAAATTACAAGTAACATGGATGTTACATGCAACGACTATGTTATATTATATGTTACATTTGTTTTATTACGACAATGTTGCTGTTATATATCTGTTTGCTGGGAAAGTTCTGAAACGGCAACATATCTTGAAAACTATAAGATTTATAAAAAAATGTTTGGGGTAAAAGTTTTAAGATTTAAAAAGATCTATTTATTGGCTTTATCAATTTTATCTTGAATGATGTCGCTGAGGTCAGAACAAGGTTATATGGAATGTTTTAAGCGGAACCCTCCATCTTTTATTACGGTTTCTTATGGCCCTTGTTGAGACTTATAAAACTGTATTCACTTTGGGTCAGTCATTTCTAAGTTATCAAGTATTGTATAGTAAAATGTCGATGAGTTTAGGCCATTCAAACACAAAAACTGTTTATTTTTTTGCTGTAAGTCTTACATGTTTTATTAACAGGTCATAAACTACGACATGTAAGAAAATCAGTTGATTTAACCAAAACCCAAATTTACATAAAATTAGTGCGGGGTCTTTTTATAATAATCTACCGTTAATTTCCTAGATTTCGATGCCCTAACAAAAATATTAGGTGCCATAAACATTGTTTCTTGCATTCTAGAATCAAATGTTCCACTAACTTCTTCAATACAATAAAAAGAAGCAATAATAAAATACTATCGGCTGAAATAGTAAGTTGTATAATATAGCTATGCGTAAATGCCAATTTAAATTGTACTACAGATTCAATTCTTTTTGTTCCTTTATGTGCTAATGTACGACCGGAATGAAAATATATCTAGAATCCGCTTTGATCACTGTTGTAAATATTTTCTGCTCCATAGTGAGTTATTTGATATTTAACGTTTTCAATAAATGAATTACACTTTTCTTCAAGTTTGACGTTTGGTAGTATAGATCTTTTTGTTATAAATTTTGTTATTTTACGAGATACAATATTATGTATTACTTTGAATTTTTATATCCAACGCAACAAAACTTTGAGTCCCGATACATTTAGATCCCTCTGTGCTCAAACAGCCCATTGAACTAAATTAATGTCGTGAATAATTAATCCTATTTTAAAAATTATATTAAAATTATTTAATATATATTTCAAAATTTGTTTTAATTTGTGGTATCTAATGCCACCTTCATTCACTTAAAATTCCCATCGTCGTAATTGACGTAATGAAGATACCTTCCGAATCTTTGTTTAACTCCTTTTAATGTTCTTGATCCAGTTTTTCTCTTTTTCCAAAATTTCATTGCCTGTTTTTTGTATTTATGTGGAATACGTTCATCTGGTACATAGGAATTTTGGTATTGCTACATATTCTTTATCTTCGTGCTCTTTATCTTGTAGTTCGACTTGTTCTGCTTCTGAAATATCATTATTTTGATAATCCAAAAATGTTTCCTCCTCTATTTCATATCTTTCATTTACGCATTTCTTGCAACATCACTTTTATTTTACGTGTCACTTCTCGTTCTTCTGACGTTATTGGACTGTAGGTAAATTCACAGCAGTAAAAGTCACGTAAAGCAACATTATTACATTATATGGATTGAATTGAACCATTCTGGAAAATATAAATAATAAATATTTTTTAAATCTTATTTGTGTACAAAAGGAATAATACTTAGTTTATAGTTGAGTTAAGTTACTTCTTGTGTTGTTTTTTGTACTCTACTTTATGAATTATTATTATTATTATGTTGCAACTATGTGGTTTGAAAGATATATACATATACTTGTATAGCTGTCACAGCGAAAATCTTGAATACAATCGAATCAAGGTATACTCAGAATTTACTCACTATTTCGTATTCACTATTATCTGTCATACAAGAATATAAGGCCGATACGAGCCATTCCCAGGATGTTGAGCAGGAACTTGAACGTGCATACATATATGTATACATCTTAACAAATATTACTTGTAAATTTAACAAGTAAGTTTTTTGAATTGAAAATTCAATTCGTAAATTCATACGAGATGCGGGATTTGCATCTCACATATGAAAGACCCCGAATACCCCCCTAACTAATTTTTAAAATATTGCAAAAAAAACTCCTCGGCCAGGAGTCGAACTTTTAAAAATTAGTTAGGGGGGTATTCGGGGTCTTTCATATGTGAGATGCAAATCCCGCATCCCGTATGAATTTACGAATTGAATTTTCAATTCAAAAAACTTACTTGTTAAATTTACAAGTAATACTTGTTAAGATGTATACATATATGTATGCACGTTCAAGTTCCTGCTCAACATCCTGGGAATGGCTCGTATCGGCCTTATATTCTTGTATGACATTTTCACGAGCCTTAAAATATTATTTCACTATTATCTGTTTACATATTATTTTCCCACAGTCACTATATAATAAGTAAAACTTCTAAGCGTAATATACGATAGGTGACTTGCATATGACAACGCGCTGCGAAGATTGATTAGTAATAAGAGTGTAAAGTATCAGTAAAAGAGATGTCTTAGCAACATTTTTAGTAAACTTTACTCTTTGATCTGTGATTAGAACGTTATAAAATATGTGGCAACGTACTATTTTCATTCTTTTAGTTTTTTTTATCGCCTATTACGATAAGAGCGCGACATAAATGATGAGTCATGCAGCGCAACATACTACCATGATCAAAAAATAACCGGAATTTTTAATTTAAACCTCGCGGGCTTATCGGTTTAGAATTCTGTTGTTTGTGTCACGTTGGCAGCACTGTTACAGACACCCATGCCAAGCTTCTGCTTATCAGCTGTTCATTTACCTTTATGACAGTGATTTCTTTATATCAAGTTTTTACGTCGCGGCGATTTTTACAATGGATTCAAAACTTGAACAACGTTCTTGCATTAAATTTTGCTATAAAAAT
>NW_018022389.1:8610-18820 GCF_002006095.1 Pseudomyrmex gracilis
CTTCAAGGGGTGGATCAAACGCTGGCACAAGTGCATCGCAGCCGACGGGGACTACTTTGAAGGGGACAACTTGAATTTTGAAGAATAAACATGTACTTTTCTTTTTATGAATAAATTCCGGTTATTTTTTGATCATGGTATGTAGTGCAATATTGACGGCTTATTTCTAAAAGATGCAATTTTGAAACATAATAAAATCATATACGATTGCATTCAGCGTACCACATGCTATAACTTGTTTTTACAAGAATTTTGAAATTTGTGAAAAAAATAATGAGTGGTGGGGGTTAATAAAAAAATGTTGAATTAAACAAACATTCACCTACGTAGTTATAAAGTCTATAAAAGGCCATGAAACTTTTATTTGAAACATTGTTTTATATCTCTTACCGTTTTAACAACATTTGCATAAAAAGAAAAAACCCGTTTTTTGTCAAAGAGGTGTCACCTCCTAAACGTGCAAGAAAGCACATAAAAAAATACTGGTCTCTTAGTTTTAATTACTCTACAACATATTCAAAGTTCATCAAAATCGAAGAGGAACACTTACGTCACTTCCCTTGTAAGAAACGTAGACATTTCTCGATACGACACACAACAGTCGCACAAAAGCGTCAACAACCATCTCAAGTAACAAGTCAAGTACAAATAAGCAAGAATATAAGAGAAAGGCCGATACAAAAGATCGAGAATTTATACTGAATTTTACTCTAACCCTCTCTACTAGTGGGTAGAAGACTATTTGGTTTATTTTATTTATTAAAAAAAATAAATGAAATTTGTGTGTGTGTGTGTGTGTGTGTGTGTAGTATTGTCCGGATACCGGGACATGTCCGATTACTAGGACATTTATCTTACCACTTTTTTTATAAACCAGATGTTTATGAAAAAAGTAGTTTATAAGAAAGTTAATAAGAAAAGTAAAAGTTTATAAGAAAGAATGTTTTGGAGTAGGGGAAAGTCGAGTAATATTGGACACCTAAGCTTTTTCGTAAATAAATTTTTTTTGAATAACTAAATTTAACAAACTTTCCTCCATAGAAAACTTTAGTCTTATATCAAAAGACCTCTTAAAGCCTGTGTTTCTAAAATAATAATATTAATTGATTTTTTGTACTTTTTATAGTCATTACCTTTTTATCATTTTTGTTTGTATCGGACATGATATAATATGTAAAAAAGAAATTGGTTTTTGTTTGATAAACAACTTTAGGCCAACTTAAGGAAAAGCCTTAATATTTCCCAGACGTAGCTTGATGTCTACCTCTTTATCTTCTGCAAAACTTTTTAGTCTATCACCTAGTGTACTTTTAGGAACGGAATATCTCTTGCTTGCTTCTCTTAGAGTCATTTTTTTAGTCAAAACTTTTTCTATAGCTTTTTTCATATTATTTTCTTCCCATTTGTGACGTATTTTGCTTATATTGTTCTGAAATATAAAACATGTCGTGAGAATTTAAGGATTTTATTATACCATAAAGATTGTCAGATACAACTCGAACAGTACGCGACAAAAAAGCGGTTGCCACATACGTAGTGATAGACGTAACGAGATTTAAAGCCTACAACTTAGAGAATAATAAACGTTGTTTTTAACCATAAATTAAAAACCTACTTATACTTACTTTTAGGCAAGCTATTACAACCAGAACTTAACTTCGTTCACCTAAAAAAACTTAAAAAACACAAAACTGCCACTTGTAAACACCACTGCCGTCTGTTCAAATATTGCGTCGGCTGTACCCTTCTCCTTCAGTCAACACGCTAATTGCTTGACAGGTGCTGCATCCAGCGGCAAATGGGTGAAACATCTCTTGTCCGATATTACCCAACCTTCCTCTATATAATTTTGTAAAACAGGTTTTATAAAGAAAGACGTTTTTGTATAATAATAAAATCTGACTTAAATTTTTCTTGTATAAATAAAAAGTAATAATAAAAAACAGGTTTTAATTTAAATACAATATGTGTTGTGCATGTACTTGGCGCCTATTCTTATCTCGTTTTGAAAAGGTAAGTTTTTTGAGATATCACACATTTTGCAAATAGAGAACAAACGAAGAAAAATTACCAAATAGATTTATAATAGGTAAAAGAAATCGTTGTGAACTTGCCAAATAATAGACAATAAATCAAAATAGAAAAAAAATATTCACATCATTAACCAAGTTTTAAATTTACTTTAAAAAAAAGTTATATCCTTCGAGAAAAAATGACATCTTTATTCCACTGTGCATTGTATCGCGAAACATGTCGCAAGAAACTTTGTCAGAACGATCGGTACTGTCAGATGTGTTGTCGGCGCGAAATTACTACGCTGCGATGTGTGTGTGGTCTGCTCTGCGCCTACATAATCGGAAGTATAACCCATTGTAGTTTACATCGATCGCTTAATACGCGTATTAAGTACTATATTCGTATTAAATCGGCTTGGTCTCAACGATGTAAACGATGCTGTATTAATGTGATACAATACGCTTTCTTCACGCGTATAGTATCAAGATGATACGCGTATTAAGCACGGTTATAATGGTGTAAACACCGATAAACTTATAATTCATATATCAATCAAGATTCTCTTGAATGTAGAAATTGTGGTTTTGGTTCTAATTCATCTCTAAGTTGGTCGCATAATTCTAAAAAACTGACTTTAGACATGCGAAAACTTTCTATCCATTCTTTTAAAGTATAATGTGAATTTACAATTCTATTCCAAAAATCCAAACTCCTTTTATTTTGCCAAATTCTTCGATATCGTATACTTTCTACGATTAATTGCAAAGACACTAAATTATTAAGCTCTTCCCATCTTAGTAGCATCTCGTTTCTTTCCAAGAGATATAACCTCTCAAACTTTATCTTCATTGCACGTCGTCTACAGGAAAACCATAGTCGTAATTGTTTTTTTCGACAATCTTGATGATTTTTTATAATGTTCAATAACATACAAAAACACTTTATAATGTTTTGCTCCATATGTCTTTTTTTCTCTATGTGTATTATTGTGTACTAAATTTGTACCTTATAGGTACTTTTCACAAATTCACTTCACTTGATGTAAACGCAGTCGAATTAAGCGTTTGGTGCGCATTGTTTTGATTCGCGTACTAACAAATTGTACGGTGTAAACTAGGCCATTGACGGAGTCTGATTTTTCTGCAAAAATCGGTTATCCGTTTTCTGAATTAATTTTCTACTTCAGAAAGTTAATGTATATAGTTTGTAGTTATTGCGTGCCAAGTTTCAAAACAGTTTACTTCAAAAAAAGTTGTGTTGGAAGTGTTGCCGGCGCGAAACCACTACGCTGACGCGAAGCACTACTGTCTATTGTGCTTCTTGATAATTCTTTCTTTCTTTCTCTAACTGAAGCTTCCTGTCTTTCTTTCTTTTTTCTTCTTTGAACGCACTCGCATGTATGCTATCCAGGGACTCGGACCGAAATGAAATTTCGGTCCGGTTACAGTTACGGTTCGATGATGTACTTAATTTTCGGTTTCGGTTTTGGTTCCGATCTTTTTATCGATAATGGTGACCGTAACCGTGTGGATTTCGGTTTTTTTTGGTTTTTATTCCGGTTACGAGTATTTCATTACCTATTGCAAAAGTTATAATAAATAAAAAAGATACTTCAATAAATATCATTACTTGCATATTATAAAAACTGCACGTTTATTGATCAAAATAAAGTAATTTATAAATCATTTAAATGAGAAATTCTGTCTTGAAAATCACATTTCGTCTGTTTTGCTTCTGTTTTGTCTTCAACTTGCAGTGTCGTCAATGGTCGTTTCAAGTCTGTTACTGATTTCCTATAACATAATCTTACGTAAATTATCATAATACAAGTAAATAAAAAAATAGAAGAGTAACATTCCATAATATAAATACGCTGTCGTATCGCTACTTATCTAGAACTAAACACCTAAGGTGAATGTCCCAATTTCGGCTCATTTAATCCGTCTCTCTCATAAAACAAGGTGTAAAATAATTTTTTTCCACAAAAAATTGAACAGTATCGTATTAGTGCACTCTTAATAAGTAACTTATTAAATTATTCACAAAAACAATTATTTTAAAAGCCTTGATAGTTAATAATATTTAATTATAAATAGTGTCCTAAATGTCCCTATTTCTGCTCATAAACCAATCGTGGCGTACGTATTTCTGCTCACGACTGTCCCAATTTCTGATCACCATTGTCAGCTTCTTATTTTTTAAACTAATTCTTAGAAATATAACATGAAAGATAGATCTTGATCAAATACTAATAAATAATGCTTCTTATAATTAAGTTTATTATAAAAATGTAATTATATTATTAACAAAGTATTAAAAGTCAAAAAATTATATTACTAACAAAGTTAAAATTATTATTACATAAACCAAAATAAACTCTTTAATAATTTTAAAAATATTAATCCTTAGAGTACATAACTTTTAGTTTATCCGTCTTATGTGTTCATTTTTATATTTTAATTTTTTTATCTTGTTTTATGTACCGTTTTTTCTTTTATTTATATATAACCAATACCTCCCTGGTCTGCCATTTGTAAACGGATTTTTTTTGTAAGCTCCTTGAGCAATATCTTAACGCTATTCAAGAGAATGTTCTTGGTAAAAGGGAAACCTTTGCTGCTCATAAGGAGAATCCAGTCAACAAGACGCTTCTTTTCACTAGTTGTTAATATTGTAGGTGGTCCACTTTTTTTTCCCAGAGCATATATACCTTTCTTTTTGCTTCTGAGTATAGTATAAGGTACTTAAAATTGTTTACTAGCAGAACTTATTGACATTCCTTTTGAAATTGCATCTAATGCTTTTATAAGACATTCGTCATTATACTTTTGATATTTCATTTTAGGATTCTTCTTGCCTTTTTTATGATTCGCCATNCTTAAAAAGTTTAAAAATATATAGTAAATAACTTGTATTACATAACATAACAATAAATAAATAATTTTAATGTAAATATAACTATTAATCTTTAGAGGGCCGGAAAACCAATATTTTGGCGCACCAGAATAACTTGTTTAATTTCTTTTTTTTTTATTAAATATTGATGTTCTTAATATTATTAGCAATTTTTAATATTATTTAATGTCAATTTGCCCGTTCCTCCCCCACTCACCCCGTATCCCTAATTTTTATGTGAGATATTCTAAAACAAATACATGGCTTGATTCGCGTGCGGCTGCAATTATAAACAAATTTATTTTTATTTGGGGTTTTTGAAGTTGCTATTTACTAATAAAACAATTTGGCAAAATTGTAAATAGCAGATCAAAAATATATTTATTGATTAGGCCTGCCCGTTTATCGTCATCCGTCCTTGCCATACGTGAGAACGGCGCGTAGGAGCACCTGTCGCCTCGCGTTCTTTGTTAGGTTAGGTCAAGCTCAAGATACACTTATTTTTTTTACTTGTGTTGATACAACATTTTCCGTTACTTTTTATCTTCCTCGTATTTTATTACTTTTGCTATACAATGAATATAGGTGATGACGAAGCTTGGAGTAGTGGAGAGTCAGAGCCTGAAGAAGATGTTATTACAGACAGAACTATTGCTTGTGATGTTGATTTACTTGATAACGAACGTGATGAGAATATACCAGATGTACACTATGATCCTTATTTTTATCCATTTATAAAAACTTTTACTGGTGAAGCACGTATTCGTGATCACGTGTCTCTAGACGAACCTACTCCATTAGAATGTTTGAAATATTTTTTAAATACATTTCTTGTAAATTTGATTGTAGAACAAACCAATCTTTTTCAAGAACAAAATCCTGAACCGGATCGAATACATATGAAGCCGTGGACTTCTATCACCGAAGACGAATTATGGATAATGATTGCTTGATCAATAAACATGGGTCATGTTGTAAAAGAGCAACTAAAGGATTTATGGAGCCAAGATCCACTGCTGTATACTCCAATATACGGCGAAAGTCTATCTCGAAATAGATATCTTCAAATTTTACGATACCTTCACTTTTCTAATAATGAAGAAGTTTCCAATCATCCTTTGAAAAAAATCAAACCAAACTTTTCTTTCAAATGATAGATCATTTGAAAGAAAAGTTTGGTAATACTATTATTGCTGGTGAAAAGCTTTGCATTGACGAAAGTTTAGTCTTATAGAAAGGGAAGCTAAAATTCAAACAATTCTTACCATTGAAGAAACACCGATTTGGTATGAAGATATTTGAATTAGCGGACTGCGAAACAGGAATTCTCTTAGATTTTATAGTATATACTGGCTCAGACACTGATTATGAGAAATTTGATTTAGGCGTTTCTGGTGATATTGTTGCACATTTCATGCAACCTTATTGTAACGAAAGACGTCTGTTATACACTGATAATTGGTATACATCTCCACAACTGTCAGACTATTTACACAACAGAAATACTGGTCTTTGTGTACTGTAAAAAAAAAATCGTAAAGGAATGTCAACTCTCAGTTCAAAGCTAGATCGTGGTGAAACAGAAGTTGCTCACACCGATTCTTGGATGGTAATCAAATGGATGGATAAAAAAGAAGTTTATGTATTGACAAGTATTCACGAACACTAGTTTTGTAAAACTGGTAGGAAAAACTACAAAACCAATGAAGATATTATAAAACCCATTTGTATCGTGGATTATAACAAAAATATGGGTAAAATCGATGATATCGACAGACAATTATCTTTGACAGAATCTATTAGAAAATGTATGAAATGGTATAGAAAATTGTTTTTTCATTTAATTGATTTGATGTTGATAAATGCCCACAGTTTATTCAAGATGCTCACTAAAAATGCAATTTCGTTTCCTGATTTTCGATTGAGCGTCGTAAGAGATATTTTGCAAGTAAATTCTCAAGAAGTTTCATCATTTACATCGCCTGATCTTAGACTGAATGGACGACATTTCCCCAGAAAAACTCAAGCTTCAAATGATGATAAAACGCTATCACGTCAATGTGTTCTATGCACTATACACAAAAAGAGAAGTCGATCATCATATGAATGTAAAAAATGTTGTAAAACTTTATGCATTNAACCTTGCTTTGAAATTTATCACACTAAACGATCATTGTCGTAATTTATAAAATTAAAAAAAGCAATAAAAGAATTAAAAAAAAAAATCAGAAAATAAACAAAAAAAACAAAAACAAAAAAACAAAATTGAGTAAAAAATAAAAAAATGAAAAAAAATAAAAAAGCAAAAAAAATTAAAACAAAAAAAAACAATTCTACCACAGACGGTCCCGAGCCCGTGTTCAAAAGAAGAGGGTGTTTCGAAATCATACGTGATGAAAGGGGTAGTTTTTGTAATATTATAGGGGTTATGTCCAGGTGTATTGTGTTTTCGACATTGGATTTTGATTCTACATTGAAAAATACATCGGAAACATATATCTGCACTTCCAACTAAAAAAAATTAAAATTGCGTGATAGAAAGAGAAGTTTTTGTAATTTTATAGGTTGTTTTCAGGTTTATTGTATTTTTGACATCAGATTTGGATTCTACGTCGAAAAATACATCGGAAACGCATATTTATACTTCCAAATTGATGTGAAAGAAATTTTATATGCGGGCCGATCCCTTCCGGACCGGAAAGCTAATATATTGGCGCTACCCATGATCGACACTTAGTGTATGGTCAATCCATGATATAAGATACCTTTTTTACCACTTTACTAAGGCGGATATGCCCTCTCAAATCCCGGCTCTCTAAAGGTTAATATATATTTTATTATGAAGTTAGTTTATGAGCCGAAATATCAACGTATAAGTTAAAACGTAGTACATAAATCTGCTCACCTACTTTTTCTTTAAAAACGTAAATAATGCAAAAAGTATAAAACTTCCAAACTTAAAAGAACTTTATTTTCTACAAAAAAAACGGATTGATTATAACATCAAAAATCATTTATTGCACTTTTGTGACTTAAACACATGTTTCTCTTTCTTAGTGCGATCAACTATAACTGGCTATGGCTTCATCACTGTGAGTGTCGTGTTGTTATATAATTTTTTTGTACGCATCTGATGCTCTCTATTTTGTTCTGAGTACACGAAACAATTACAAAATAATATACAAAACAGGAAAATATTTTTTTAACAACATTGTGTAAACATATTAAATGTAATAGCAATAAAAATAAAAAATAAGCCGAAATTGGGACATGAGCCGCAATTGGGACATTCACCTTACGATTTTAAGAGTTTAATTGAGATTTTCAAACTTTTTTGATACTATACGAGAAAATAAAAATCTCATTTTGTAGTACTTATTTTATATTCAAAAATGAGAGAAAAACTTTAAAATCACCTGTGTATCTATGGAAAAGTAAAAATATATATATGTAAGATTATAAACATACATACGTATCATCCTTGTTAATAAAAATTTGATTAGCTCTGACCAATAATTGATCTTCCAAGATTGATCTATCGACATTTGTTCTTTGCGGAGATAACACAAATTTTAATCCTGAGAACAACCGTTCAACGCTCACTTGTGTAGCTGGTACTGACAAAACAACCATCGCTAATTTGTATAACTCTGGATGAGTCGTATTTTTTTCTCGCCAGAATTTCAAGATATTAGTTTTTCTTGAGATTTTCTTCTGCTCTTGATTATAGTTTTCTAGTAAGATTTCAATCCGTCGTAAGGAAAGCTGTCCATGTAATTGAACAACCGACGACAATGATGATTGTGAAATATTAGAATTGTGGTGTGTCTCTTTTAATTTGAGGAGACTCTCGAAATCGTCGCTTGGTGATTCTGATCCACTTGATAAACATTCTTGTGAGTCAGAGTTTAATGTCTTCTTTTAAGGACATCATCTTTGTCCAAAGATGTTTTAAGTGAATTTTTGCTTTTTCTATCTGCGTCTCCTCTAATAAAATTTTAAATCTCGGATCGAGAAAAAGAGCAGATAACAGCACATCATTTTCCAGTAAGTACTTTTCCCGACATACCATAAAGTCGAAGATAAGTATTGCAAAAGGTGTATTCATTTTTTTCATTGTTACTTTTGTTTTCAACCAATTACTGAAGAAGTCGGTAAGAGTTAGTTGTTTGGCTTGGAGTTTTTCTGTGCACGTTTTGACTGGCTGTAAAGTTTGGCACACTTCTTCAAGTTTTGCCCATTCTGCATCAGTTAGTGTTTCGAACTTCTCGAATTTTGTTATGGCCAGTTCTGTGCAATAATCCTTCAGTAATGATAATCTTTCGAGCATAACCACTGTCGAGCACCAACGTGTTGAGCAGTCAATTATCGACTTTTTTAAATTTTGTTTTTTGAGCATATATAAAAAAGTTTGTGTCCTCAATTTCTTCACGAGCTTTCGAGCTTTTTTTATCAAAGATGAAATACCATTAGTTGCATTTTTTAAAGCATCATCCACAGCTAGCTGCAAGGTATGGGCTGCACATCTCACTCCTAAAATCGTTAACAAATGAGTATTAATATTTTATTATACGAACCTAAAATATTTATTTCTAAATTGTATCTATTTTGGTTTAAAACCTGAAATAGATACGTTATTAAATAATAAATCTTTTTCTTTTATTTAATATTTCTTTAAAGATTGAAATGGTGTAGTGGTAAATATATTGTATGTATAAAGTTTACTTAATTATTTAGATCGGCTGTAATTATTTATAAGTTTAAATATTTTTAAATGCTGGTAAAAGAATAATTCAAATAAATATTTGAAACCTTGTTAAAATAGTAGCAACAATTTTTAAAATGCCGCACCTGTTAATATGTTACTTGAAAAATCTGAACCTAAAGTACTATTTTCAATATCTTGTAATATATTTTCGGCGTGATCCTCCGGTTCGTTTTTTTACTCTCTTCTGTAAGTTCATCCAGATCGAACTGCAAGTCAATGTCATCATCAACATTAGCGCGTTTGTTTTCTTCCACAATTGTTTCATCAGAATCATTATAGTCTAAAGACATCATCTTCACAGCCTTTAACATATTTGCACCATTATCTGTGGTGATAGTGTATATTTGATCCATATGTATGTTGTAACGATTACATACAGGGTGCGGCGCCAAAATCCGGACAAATTATATATGTTTTTCTAAATATGTTTTATTGCTACAATGAAAAGATTTACAAAATTTGTTTAGCTCCATTGTTTGTAAGGCCATAAATAATATATTCACTCAATATATCCCCCGCTTGCTTGAATAA
>NW_018022389.1:19880-23189 GCF_002006095.1 Pseudomyrmex gracilis
CGACATCTGCCAATGGTACTGAACGGAGGGAATATCAAATTGAAATTTGTCCGGATTTTGGCGACGCACCCTGTATATCTCTTAGAATCGTAGTTAAATATGCTCCTGTAAATTAAGATTACAAAGTATAGATTAAACAAATAATATTTTTTTCAGCAAAATATGCAACACAATACAGTGTTATTAATTATAATAACTATACATACCTGTATGTTTTTCCTTCAGTTCGGCGAGTCCCAAAGTTCTAAGCACAATTGTTAAGTTTTTAATATACTGCATATTAATAACCAAAAACGACCTATCTAAACATGTGACTGCATCTACTTTAATTGAAACCATAGTGTTTTTCTTTTCTTCTGATATTTCTCTTCTAATATTGTTTGCTTCTTCAGCAACTTTTTTTTAATCGATTCCGGGGAAAGTGAGAATGTTTCGTATTTCGATCGTTCTAGTGCCCGTTTGATTGGATTCACGATATTTAGAAACCCGGAGTCATTCAAGATGCTGAAAGGTCTCCTGTTGACAGTTACAAGATCAACGCAACTGTTTTCCAAATCTCTCCGCGTCATTTCTATTTTAATAAAATTCATCTCATTGATTCGAAGCTGATTTTCATTTTTCACTATCTTTTTACTTTCTGTTCCGCTGTTTTTGACTCTATTTGAAGAATCGTCAAAATCACTTACCTTGAAATCGTGGAAACGAATTAAATGTATCTTTAAGTTAGTTTCGTGTTTACCCTACAAGTATTTTTTTATTATTCTATTAATATGATATTGATCTTAATTTTTGTTAGTAAATCTTACATTCTTAAAGAGTAAAATCACATTTTTACAGAGTCTAGCTGGATAAGCAAATGAAAAGTATCCCAAAGATATTCTATTTTGATTAAGATTAAGATAATAATCAAGAGAAACAATAAATTTTCCAACAATTTTTAAACTCTAACTCAATATTAGTAGCCTTAACTTCAAAAAACATTATTTTTTGTTTTTAATTTTTTCTTTTATTTGTACAATTGACTTTAAAACAATTAACCATAATCTTGTTTATTGTAGAACTGCTATGACACGCTTTTATCTTAATAGAAATGTCTATAACCTTGAACGACACTATTATCAAAAAGTTTACCTACTGTATTTAAAGTGTTGAACTTACCTTTATCAATGTTTTACAAATAGTACAAACAGAAGCATCTGTTATCTTATCATAAGTAAAATGCTTGTGCGTCTTATTGGTTGTTTTTCTGCCCATGTTAACAAATTTTTAGCTTCTGCACACGCTTTGATACTTGTTTATACACGAATTCATTCACTACACTGTCTAGCAATAATGCAAGATTTTGAGAGAAGATATATAACTTCCAGGTTCAATTCCGCGGACAAAATTAGACCTTTATTTAATTATAATAGAGATCAGTGTTTATGATACGGACTAAACAAACTATAGAATAAAGGTTCACTACTGTATTTTCAGTGCAAAATACGGAGAGGCGCGGGAATGCCATTCGTATTGCCATAGGCATGTTTTACAATACAGTCGTAAGCCGTTAGTCGTAAGAAATTGACCAATCTCTCACAATCGATTATTTTTCTGTAATTAATCTGTGATTAGTCTGTGATTGGTCAATTTCTTACGACTTATAGATTACGACTGTATTGTAGATCAGATCATATACATATTTAGGCTTCGAACAATAAAAAAATCCGGACCAAAATTCGGACCAAAAACTGAAACAAACACCGAAAAAAGTTTCCAGTCCAATTACGGTTCCGGTCCATTAGCTCACACAATATTTTGGGCCGGTTTTCAGTTTCAGTTTGACTAAAATAACGGTTATCGGTCTGGTTATCGATTTCAGTTTCGGTCTGTCCAGATCCTTGATGCCATCTGTTAGCAGGCATGCAGTTTGGTCTAGGAACGACGACTATGACGTTACTGAATTTTCTGTAACGTGAAATTTCTCACTTTGAAACTTTATCGTCGCTTATCTCCGATCAGAAAGCACAAACAAAAAAACGCAAGAATACTTTTTTTTGTTTTGTGCTGAAGCGATTAAGACAAACAAAATTGATCGGTTTAATCGTCCTTGAAATAGTGTCTCGTAAAAATCTCCCCACCTCTCAATCGCACAAATTTCACGTATAAGAAGGACGATAGAGCCTCGCGCGTTCGAGCGCGACTTTGTCGTGCGTGAACTTAAGAGGAACTACCGCGTCTCTTGATATAGAAGTATGAAGCATCGAAGTAATTTGTACACATAATATTAAGTGCTTTCCAGCTACATACAAAGGCGACATTGTGTAATACAGTGTCCATTGTGAGAAAGAGCATATCAGTGTGTCTCACTCACACTAGTGGATACAGTGTTACACAGTGTCGCCTGTGTATGTAACTGGAAAGCACCCATTATCGCAAATCACATACATCTGTATACTTACAAATACTTACAAATTATTAATATTTTTTATTACAGAAACAAAGCATGATGGTTCGTCAATTAGAAGAAGAGCTTAGAATGAGAATGCGTGGGCCTAGCGTCGAAATGCAACAACAAATGGAAGTTTTATACAATGAAAACGAGCATCTAACTCGCGAAATTGCAATACTTCGTGATACAATAAAGGTATGTTATATTTCTCTAACAGGATTAACAGTTTTTTTTATAGTTATAACACTATTATCTTGGTATTAGTATCTAACAGAAATAACATTTTTTAAAATAGTTATAGTAGTATTATCTTTGTATCAGTAACAGGAATAACAGTTTTTTAGATACTTACCCTAATAGGCACATTTGTGAAAATATTGCACAAATATGACATCATGAGTGACGACGATTTCTTGCATTTCTTCGTATGCAATCACATTTCTACATTATTTAAACATCACACAGATGAATTTCTTTTCTCAATTATTGGACAATTTCTTTGTGAAATTAATTTTGCAAATATACTGCTAAGATGATTTGCCATATCGTTATTCTTTTGCCGAAATAGTATTAGGAAAGTAATTTTGCAAACAACTACAAATTATTTCAGAAAAGATCAATGTTTTTACATCTATTTCCTAAAATATGTCTGTATAATTGCAAATTACAATTTTAGTGCAAGATTTTGTCACATAATTTTGTAAATGGTTTCCTATCAGAGTATAGTACTAATAATATATAAAAAAACTGTGATGATAACGTTGATTAGCTCCAAATAATTAAAAATAGTGTGGATAAGGCAGTTGGAGCATAACACTGATGTTGATGTGTAGATGTGTAAGTAGTTGATTTATTTAAATTAAGTGATCATATAAAAT